>NC_137792.1:107510653-107740653 GCF_963383645.1 Muscardinus avellanarius
GACCTGGGTTGGAGCTCTAGCTCTGTCATCCAGGTCAGTATCCTTTGGGCCATCCTCTTATCTGCCTAGTGAGGATAAAGGGGAGAGATGTTAGACTAAAGTACCTTGAAGTTTATATCTGGTTCTAGGTCATGTTCAGTCTACCTCCTCTGTCAAGAGTGTGGTTTCCTCGTTACAAAATTGAAGCACTTACATTCACAGTTTCTTTTCTCCAGTCCATTTGGGATATGCTTTGTGGAGACATCTCTGCCCCCACCTGTCTCCTTCTTCAGCTCCCCACACGAGGTACAGCAAGTCACATAATCTTTCTGAGTCTTAATTTACTTGAGGTCAAAACCTGCCTTGTAGCTGGGCTCAGTGGCACCCACTCATGTTCCTAGTATGTAGGAGGCCGACACAGGAGGATCACAGGTGCAAGATCAACATGTGGTAACTTATCCAACCATTTTTCAAAATAAAAGGACTGAAGGTGAAGCTTCAAGGTAGACTGCCCCTGAGTTTAATCCTCAGTACAAAAAAAATCAACAAGAAAACCTGCTTTGATGGGATGTTTGAAATACTGAATGAGAGGGAAAGAGTTTCGGGAAGTGTTCATTGCTTTACAAATATACTTTATGGTCAAGTATGTTTTTGGTTATGGGCCCCATTCTGATTGTTCAAATTTTGTGCCATAGTAGTTGTGAAATAATTGGAGTATGACTCCCTGCTAGTTGTTGTTATTATCATCATCCATAGTTTCTAGAATGCAAGTCCTCTTAGAAAAACTTGGAAGAGCCAGATGTACTGGCACAGATGTGTATTCCCACTAAATCAGGATACTGATGCTGGATTGCAAGTTTGAGGCCAGGGTAGGCAACTTAGCAAGACCCTGTCTTAAAATAAAAATAAAAGGACCAGGTGTGTAGCTCAGTGGTGGAGTGCTTGCCTAGCATTCGTGAGCCCTGGGTTCGAACTCTAGCCCTGGGCTCAAACTTCAGCAGAGAGGGAGGGAGGGAGAGAGAGAGAGGGGGAGAGAGAAGAAGAAGAAGAAGAAGAAGAAGAAGAAGAAGAAGAAGAAGGAGGAGGAGGAGGAGGAGGAGGAGGAGGAGGGAGGGAAGGAGGAGAGAGGGAGATAGATTTTGATGACCCTTCTTATCATGCCCCTAGTAGTCAAACCTTTCATGTAGATATCCATATATCTACTTGGTAATCATTTACTAATTCTCTACTTTGGGATGCGCCTTGTAACGAACATATTCATTACAAAATAAATCTGATATACCCTCATTCCTCAAGATGCATGTAGTCTAATAGAAGAGACAGCCACATAAATAAAATGCAATTGAATATGACAAACTTTAAAATAAAATACAAACAAGTTGAAACAGATTCATTGTGGAGGAGTGTTCACCATTTGTGGGTAGAGGGTAATAGTTAGAAAGGTTTAACAGGGAAGAGGGTGCAATTTAAGAGGGGGTCCAATGTAAGAGTACTTGTCGCACAAATATAGAGGAGAGTCCAATCTAGGCAGAGGTTCCAGCATGCACAAATCCATGTACCAGTCTTTTAGGCAACTAAAATGTTGGAATATGGGGTGTGTTGGCCAGCTTTTCATTGCAGTGACAAAACCCTTAACTTAGGCAACTTAGAGGAGAAAATATTTATTTTGGCTCATTTCTAAGACTCAGCCCATGGCTGGCTGGCTGGCTCCAAGTGCTCTGGGCCTGAGGCGAAGCAGAACATCATGGTGGAAAGTCATGATGAAGGAAAGCTGCTCAGCTCATGGCAGCCAGAAAGATATAAGGGCCTGGGGAGAAGATGTAATCCCCATGGAAATGCCTGCAGGAACCTACTCTTTCAACTAGGTCCCACCTCCCACAGGCTCCACCATCTTCCAGTAGTCCATTCAGCTATCAATGGGTTAATCCACAGATGAGGTCAGAGTCTTTGTGATCCAATCACTTCCCAAGAGCCTGCCTCTGAACATTGCTGCATTGTGGACCAAAATTTCAACACATGAGTCTTTTGGGGGACAGTACATATTCAAGCCATAACAATTAGTTAGGATGCTTTCAACTGCAAGTAAGTAGATAAAAGTATCATGAGCCAGGCATGATAGCACACACTGGTAATCTCAGTACATGGGAGGCTGAGGCAAGAGGATTGCAGATTTGAGGCCTGCTTCAGCAATTTAGCAAGACTCTCACCAATTCAGCAAGATCCTGTTTCAAAATAAGATAGGCTGTGCCGGGCATGGTGGTACATACTTGTAATCCCAGCATTTGGGAGGCTGAGAAAGGAGGATCTGAGTTCATGGACAGCCTCAGATACTACTTAGTGAGGCTCTTTTCAACTCATTGAGACCCAGTTTCAAAATAAAGAATAAAAATTAGGCTGGGGATATAGCTTGGCGGTAGAATGCCCCTGAGTTTCATCCCCAGTACTGCAAAAAAAAAAAAAAAAGATAAGGCTGGGGGTGTGGCTTGAAGGTAGAATGCTCCTGAATTAATCCCCAGTGTCACAAAAATAAACAAACACATAAATAAATAAATAAACACATAAATAAATAAACATATCATGAACAAAATCTGACTTGTTATCTCACATGACCAAACATCCAAAGGAAAGTGGTCCTCATGCAGGGCTAGTAGCTCAGTGATGTCATCGAGTTCCCAGAGCTTTCTTGTCCTTTCTAATCACCTTTGGTGTGTCAGTACTATCCTGATTGTAAGGTGGTTACTATGCCACATGTATGCATAACCACACAGTAAAAGTACCACTTCGTTCCATATGTGTTATGGTAGGCAGGGACCTTTGTCTGGAAGCACCAACAGACATCCCTTTAAGGCCTTTGCTCATGCTTCAAATGCAAGAGAGATGGGAAGGTGAATTTATATACTTTTAGCCATTATAACAGAAGACTCTACCACAAGGAAGGGATGGTTAACAGTCATGTTGTAAAGATCATTTTATACCTAGCTAAGAATTTTGCATTTTCTCTGCAGGCTAGAAGGAAATTGGATGCTGTAATGGATTGCATTCCCAAATCTGCATTTTGGAATGATTACAAAGCTATCTACATACATATGTATGAACATATATAGACAATGTCTGGGATGATGGATGCCAACTGTTACTAATGATACTCCCTAAGGAGGGGAGTGGGGATGGCAGAGGTGAAGAAGGACTTGCACTTTTAACTCTTTTGTAGTTGTTCTCAAGAGGGAGTGATTTTGCCTCCCAAAGGATACTTGCCAATATCTCCAGATGTTTTGTTTAGTTGCCACAACTGGGAAAGTGCTACTGGAATCTAGTAGATAGGGATGTTTGGCAACATCCCACAAGATATTCCCACGTCAAAAAATTATCCAGTCCAAAAAGTCCATACCGCTGAGGCCAAAAGTCCTTGGTCTATAAACTTATTGTTTGGATTATTTACTGAAAATACCTACTTGTGTAGTGACTTGTTTGAAAAAAGGTTGGTTTTTTTTTTGTTTTTTTTTGTTTGTTTGTTTTTTTGTTTTTTTTTTTTTTTTTGCTACTGGGATGGAATCCAGGGGCATTCTACCTCTGAGCTACACCTCCAGCCCTAATTTTTTATTCTTTATTTTTGAAACAGGGTCTCACTGAGTTGCAAGGGGCCTCACTAATAGCTGAGGCTGTCCAGAAACCATGATTGGCCTGTCTCCGCCTCCTGAATGCTGGGATTACAAGTGTGTACCAGCATGCCCGGCTTGAAAAACTTTTTAAAACATAATTGCAAAACCCAAAACTTATAAGCAATGTTGTATAACAGTTTGGAGGTGTGGAGACTGGAAGTAAGAAGAAGAGTTAGGAAATTGTTACAATATTTAATTCAATGGTATTGATTTTTCTCCCTTCCCCTGAACACTTAGTAAACTGAAAAAAATCAACAAACCAGGAGAAAGATATTGAACAGGCAGAAATGATGCAACATGGTGATAAGAAAAGGGAAAAAAGAGAGGAAGCTGGTAGCATTCCTAGGTTTCTTTTCTGGCTTAGGTTGGTGAATGTGTGTGTGAGCTACTACTTAAAGAGATGAATCCAAGCCGAGCATGGTGGCACACACTTGTTATCCCAGTCCTTGGGAGGCTGAGACAGGAGAAGTGCAGGTTCGTGGCCAGCCTCAGCTAATTAGTGAGGCCCCCCAACAACTTAGTGAGACCCTGTTTCCAAATAAAGAATAAAAAATAGGGCTGGGGATATAGCTCAAAGGTAGAATGCTCCTGGGTTTGATTCCCAGCACTGCAAAATAAATACATACATACATACGTACGTACGTACGTACGTACGTAAGTAAATAGATGAATCCAGGAAAGGACAACACCATGAGTTCAAGATTGGATGTTTGAAGAACCTGAGAGATATTTGGGCAGCGATGTTGGGTAGGCAACTAGACACATGGGTCTGGACTCAGGTTAGGAATCATCAGCATATAAATGGTCCTTGAAGCCTTGAAAATGAATGAGATTATCCAGGGAGTGTAGAATGAGTCTAGGATATTTATTTATTTATTTATTTATTTATTTATTTATTTATTTATTTTGGTGGCACTGGGGGTGGAACTCAGGGGCTTTCTACCTCTGGGCTACACTCCCAGACCTATTTTATATTTTATTAGGAAACAGGGTCTTGCTGAGAGCCTCACTGAGTAGCTGAGGCTGGCTTTGAACCTATGTGATCCTCTTGTCTCAGCCTCCCAAGTATTGGGATTACAAGTGTACACTTACACTACCACACCCGGCTAGGATAGAACTTTAGAGATAAGCAGTAAAGAACAGGCAAGAAAATATGTCTCTGTGAAAGAGATGGGGAATGGATGAATCAGAAGAGAGTAAGATTAAGGACTCACCAAAAGAAGTGTTTTAAGGAAGAGAAAGTAATCAAAAAAGTCAGCAGAAATGTCAAATAAGAAAATGATAAAAAGTTAGTTACATAATTTAGCTAATGTGAATTATGCTGCTATAAACATGAATATCAATATCATTTATTACAATAGTATTGTAACTTTAATTATTTGGGAAAGATTCCAAGAAGAGGTATAGCTGGGCCATATGGTGGTTCCATTGCTGGCCTTTCAAGGAACCTCCATACTGATCTCCATAGTGGTTATATGAATTTATAATCACACCAAAAGTGTATAAACATTCCTTTTCCCCCACATCCTCACCAGCATTTATTATTGTTTGTATTCTTTGTTTGTATTCTTGATGAATGTCATTCTAACTGGAATATCTATCAATAGATTAATGGATTTAGAAGATGTGATATATGCACACAATAAAGTTTTACTCAGCCATAAAAAAAGAACAAAATTAAGTCATTTGCAGGAAAACAAATACAACTAGAGACTATTATGCTGAGATCAGCCAATCTCACAAAGTCAAGAGTCATATGTTTTCTCTTATTGGGGAAGCTAGAGAGAAAATAGGAAAAAAGGGGACTTCAGATAAATGAAGAGAGAAACCAGTAGAATAGTAGGAGGGAATTGGGGGTAGAGATGTAGAGAGGAGGAAAAAGAATATTGTGGAAGAAAAACCTTTAAATACTCTTCTGCCATATATGAAGGTAATTACTACCAATCTCAGGGGAGTGGGGAGAGTGAAGGGGATCCAGAGGAAAATCCCCCAAATGCTGAGTGCATATATGTTTGTATCACTTTGAATCTCACAATGATGTATAATTACAATGTACCAATAAAAGTATAAAAAGCAGTATATAGTTTAGGAGGGTGCTTTTAATATGAGCTCCATGGATGAGTTTCAAGGTCAGTAGAATCCCTTAAATAATAAACAAGAGCTTATTAAAAAGATGTTAAGCCTGGCATGGTGGCGCACGCTTGTAATCCCCGCGCTTGAGAGGCAGAGACAGGAAGATCGCGTTGGTTCGGAGCCAGCCTCGCTGGCTTAAGAGACCCTGTTTCCAAATTAAAATATAAAATAGGTCTGGGAGTGTAGCCAGGAGGTAGAAGGGCTTCCCGGAACCCCAGTACCACCAAATAAATAAATCAATAAATAATAAAAAGTATAAAATAGGTCTGGAAGTGTAGCCTGGAGGTAGAAGGGTTTCCAGGAACCCCAGTACAATCACCAAAAAAAAAAAAAAAAAAAAAGATGTTAAAAAAGTGAGTTGTATTGGATTCTCTCTTAGGGCACTTTGATAGTGCTAATTAAAAACAGGGTCTAGTGCTAACTGAAAGAGGGTCTCACTGAGTTTCAGAGGGTCTCACTAAGTAGCTGAGGCTATCCTCGAACTGTGATCCTCCTGCCTCCTGTCTCAGCCTCTCAAATGTTGGGATTATAATCATGTGCCACCATGCCCGGTGGCGATAATTAACTATTTTTTTTTTTGGTTGTACTGGGGATGGAACCCAGACCTACTTTTATATTTTTTATTTGGAAACAGGGTCTTTTAAGCTAGCAAGTTTGGCTTCGAACCTGCGCGATCCTCCTTTCTCCACCTCCCAAGTGCAGAGATTACAATCATGCACCACCATGTCTGGCAGATAATTAACTTTTAAAGAGAAAAGATTGCCAGGTGTGGTGGCACATGCTTATAATCCCAGTACTTGGGAGGCTGAGACGGGAAGATCAAAGGTTTGAGGATAGCTTTAAGTAGTGAGATTCTCATCAACCTAGTGAGACTCTTTGAAAATAAAAATAAAAAATAGAAGCTGGGCGTGGTGGCGCACGCTTGTAATCCCAGCATTCGGGAGGCTGAGACCTGGAGGATCACAGTTTGCGGACAGCCTCAGCTACTTAGTGAGACCCTCTGCAACTCAGTGAGACCCGGTTTCAAAATAAAGAATAAAAAATAGGGCAGGGGGCGTAGCTCAGAGGTAGAATGCCCCTGTGTTCCATCCCCAGACCCGCAAAAAATTAAATAAATAAATAAATAAATAAAAATAAAAAATAAAAAATAGAGCTGGAGGTATAGCTTAGAGGTAGAATATCCCTGGGTTCAATCCCCAGTACCATAAAATAAATAAATAAACAATGATAGAAGATTTACTTTGGTTCGTAGTTTTGGGCTCCAGTCCATGTGAATTTGGTCCTATTGCTTGGGCCTGTGGTGAGGCAGCATATTTTAGTGGGAGTGTGCATTGGAGGAAAACTACTTACATCATAAGCCATGGAACAAAGAGAGAGAATAGATCACTGTCCCACAATCCCCTTAGAGAGAGGCCTCCAATGACTCGAAGACCTCCCACAAGGCCTCATCTCTTAGAAGTTCCACCACCTCCCAACAGCACTCTGCTGGGTACCAAACTTTTAACACATAGCATTCGACCTCCAAACTATAGCAGAAAGCAACAAAATACTACAAAACCAAGCCCGACTACTTACAGGAAAAAAGTACACTGCCAGGTGGAATAAGCAAATATCAGGAGAGGCTGAGATCCAACTGGGCCTCAGCAATAGCTGGAGCCAAGACCTTGCACACTACCAGACTTGAGTCTAGCTGCTTCTCTCCCATCAGCTTCTCTCTGCGTGACATCTTCAGTATCTCCTTTTGGAAACCATGCTTTTTTTTTTCACATGATAGCATGGTCTATGTATCTTACCTAATCAAAGTGATTATATAATCATCAATGAACTCTTTTTGTGTGTGTAGTATTAGAGATCGAACCTAAGAAGTTTCTACCTCTGGGCAACACCCTAAGCACAATTTTATTATTTTTTATTTTGAAACAGTGTCTCAAATTAGTAAAGCTGACCTTGAACCTGAGATCATCCTGTTTCATATTCCCAAGTACCACACTCACAGGTGTGCACCACTGTGCCTGGCAAGCGAAGATTTCTGTTCCTAACATCCGGTCACAAAAACCCAAGTGTAAGGACTCGGTGATCCAGATTTAGGTTAACTGTCATGAGAAAGTATCTTTTAGGAGGAAGTAGCAGTGCTGGGTCTAAGAATAAGACAGGTTCAATAAACAAATAGAGGGTGTACATTTCCCAAAAAAGAGGATGCTATTTGCTAAAGGTGGGAGTTTGTGAGTAGACTAAACAATTAAGGGTGACCAATTACGGAGGTGTTCCTGTAACCTCTGAACTCCTAAGATTTCAAATGTCTCTTTCCCTTTCCCCCCATCATTTTTTCTGTTGGAGTTACGTCTGCAAAAGGATCTGAGCAGAGAAAGCCATATGATGTCCCTAAGGCCTGTTGATTCTGTCCTCATCTCTATATCCTTTTGTCTCTGTAATACGAACAAATGGATGGGTGTAGAAACTGAGTGGCTCCTTTCCTTTCCTTTCCTTTCCTTTCCTTTCCTTTCCTTTCCTTTCCTTTCCTTGTTTGTGTGTGTGTGTGGTGTGTGTGTGTGTGCGTGCGCACGCACGCATGCACACAGGGATTGAACCCAGGGGTGTTCTACCTTTGAGCTACACCCCAAGTTCCTATTTTATGTTTTTATTTTGAAACTGAATCTCACTATGTTGTGGAGGGTCTCACTAAGGCTAGCCTTGAACATGCGATCCTCCTGTCTCAGCCTCCCAAGTACTGGTATTACAAGTGTGATCCACTATGCCTGGCTTGTCTTATTTTCTTTATGCTGCCAGATGATGTTGCTGTCCTCTGAGGGCTTCTAATTGGGTGGGAAAACAGTGAGTCCTTGTTCCCACTAGTGACCCAACCTAGTGTACTGCGGCCTCCTTGGTGGCCCTCAGGTAGAACCAAGGAACCCAGCCCAGCCCAACATTGTGACAAGATGCACCCACCTTCAATGCCAAATGACTTCACCTTCCTGAAAATTAGGCCCCTCCAGAGCATGCAACTTCATATTTGAGGATTTTCAAAGAAAATGTAATGGATTCTACATTTGATAGTAATAACACTTTTCCACAGTATTTTCCAATTTGCCAACAATTAGTTTCATGTGCATGAATTTTTGTATTCCTCATGATTAAGAGCAACTGAGAACCAGTGGTAAAAGTACTGAGTTAGAGCCAGATGTGGCAAAGCACGCCTGCAATCCTAGTATTCGCGAAGCTGAAATATGGGGATTGCAGGTAAGAGGCCAATCTCAGCAGCTTAGTGAGGCCCTCAGCAATTTAGAGAGACTCTGTTTCAAAACAAAAAATAATAAGGGCCAGAGGAGGTGTAGCTTGGAGATAGAATGGTCCCAGTTCCACATTTCTCAAAAGGGAAACTGAGACACACAGAGAGACAAAGGTTTACTTAAGATTGCCCCCCCCCCAAAAGTACTGAAGTGTACATTGGTGTTTATATGTTTTAAAATTGTGCATGATTAAGCTCACTAAGTGCTGTGAGCATGTATGTCACTATCACTCTGAACTACATTGTGATGTAAGGCCTCAATGCACCCATAAAAGCAGCTAAAACTCAGGTGTGAGTTCGCATTTGAGTGAAGTGTTTAACTTAGTGGAGGTTTATGTTCAAGCCAAGCGCTTTCATAAAGACCTCTGCTCTTATTACAAAGGCATAAATGAATTGAAAAGCACAGCCCTCTCCTTGTCTCAGCCAGCCTTCCCCACAGCCACCTCAGCTGTGGCAAATACTCCCTCCCATTCGTGTAACACTTTACAGGACCCCAGTTACTCTCACAGCCTTTCTATAACTTAATCTTAGAAACAACTCTAGAAGATGAGCAGAATAGAAACTTTCCTCCACATTGCTCAGAAGGGAAACCGAGCCATGGAGAGAGGTTTGCTCAAGATTGCCCAGCTGTAAGGGGCTGAGCTAGAAATGCAAGAGATCCCTTTTGCCTCTCAGCCTAGGCTCCCTGTTCTATCTCAGACTGGATTTCGAACCCTCTGGGGGCCGGACTGTGTCTTCTTCATCTTGGGTAAATCCACAGTGGCTGATACTACAAATAAAAGTGCCTGGCTGACTTTCTGAATGGGCTCAATTCATCCCCCGTATAAAAAGATACAGGGCTTGTTCCTAGCGTGTTTCAGGAACCTCCAAGGAAAACTAGCTCCTACGCCCATTACCTGGCCTTGCCACCAGGGGTCAGCACAAGGGTGGGATGCGGGGAGGGAGAGTACAAAGACAAGTTTGAGCTTGTGTTCTCAATGGCCAGTGAAGGGATTCCCATTGTCTATGGTAGCCACAGCTCCACCTCATATCCTGTACCCTAGACTTGGTAGGATATTTCAGAACTCAGGGTTTTTAGTGCGGCTGGAGGGTGAAGAGGCAGAAGAGTACCATGGAAGGAAGCATAGGCTAGAAGAGAGAGACTGGTTCCAGCCCAGGTGCTTTGTTCTACCTTGTGACTTCAGATAGATACGCATTACCTCTTGATCCCCAGTTTCTCTGTCACATAGGGGGTTAGGCCAGAACAATGGTTTGGAGCCAAACTGTTTATCAGCATCATTTAAAGGGCTTCTTCCAAAAAAAACATTTGAGCCTTTCAGATACCAACCTAAATTCTGAGGCAGGATCCCCAGGAAGTAAGATCTGTGATAGTATCTTTGGATAGAGCTCCCTGGAGAATTCTGCCGTACACCCTTGGGCTAGGAAGTGCTAGGCTGAGTCATTGCCATAGTTTCTCCCAGTCAGGCCCTCCCCCTTGCCTCTTCACAGGAAGTACTGGGGGAGGTGCTCAGGAGCAACCCTGGCTGTTCTAAGCACCACCCCCCACTTTCCTCCCAGAACTTCCACTATCTAGGGCTGGTTGGTCCTCTCCCCCCACCTCCATTGCTGTCCTTCTTGCTCACACCTTGGCTCTCTGGCCTTCCTGGATGAAAGGGTAGGGATAGGAATCAGTCTTCCAATCTGGGCAGTTTTCTAACTTTCACACCAATTCACCACTTTATATTCTGGGCCTCAACAACAGCCCTTTGAGTAGGGGCCATTGTCCCCAGGTCTCCAGGTTCTGTTTTCTTGACCACTCTCACTAAAATAGACATCCCACCCCATTCCTCATCTTTTTCCCTTGCTCTATTTTGTATAGCCCTTTTCATTACCCGGTATTTTGTTTTATTACCTATTTACTTATTTGTGTGTGGGTTTTTTTAGGTACTGGGGATGAAACCCAGGAGCATTCTACCTCCAAGCTATACCCCCAGCCTTATTTTTATTCTTTATTTTGAAACAGGATCTCCTTGAGTTGCAAAAGGCCTCACTAAGTAGCTGAGGCTGTCTTCGAACCAAGATCCTCTTGTCTCAGCCTCCCAAATGCTGGGATTACAAGCACAGATTTTGTGGTTTATCTTCCATACTAAAAAGAATGTAAGCATCTGGAGGGCGGGATGTATGCCTCTCATTTACTGTTATATCCCCAGTGACTAGAAGAATGTTTGACACATGATGATAAATATTAGTTTAATGCATCAGTGAAATGCATATGAGGGAAATCAAGATGAACTTGATGTACATGCACAAACACATCAATGTCAATCACTAAGTCAAACATGAGAAGGAGGGAGGGGAAAGGGAACGAGGTGGGAATTGGGGAAAGGCTAAATGCGTGATGTGTGCATGTATGCCTCTGCTATTTTATACTCCATTGAGATGCATGACAACAACGCACCAATAAAATTAAAAAAAAAAGATGCACAAAAGTGTTTGGTCATCAATCCCATGTCTACTTGCTACTATAGACAGAACTGGGCCCTTTGTCCATCTTTCTCCTGACTACATGGAAAATGCTTTCTCTGTTCTCCTGGAATTAGGGCTTACCTCTAAAAGCACTCTTTGTTGACTTGGGGACCAGGACACCAGAAGAGGGGCATTGTGCTTAGTGTTGAGGACCTTTGCTTCTTTTTCCTGCCCTGTTTTCAGCCCTCTCTGCCATCTTCATCTCCTTTCCCTCTCCTCCTTCACTGTACAGCATTCCTGTCCTCCTTTCTGAGCCCCTCCAAACTCTGGCTAATCTTTTAGAGCCAATAGGGTAGCCTTGCTACCAGAGAATCTGAAGCCACTACTGTATGCAAGAGATTGCTTGTGTACTGGACCAGTAATGACAATGATAGCCAACCCTGGTGATAATAAGGTACTCATAACATGCAGCCCCCACTTGCCTCCACTTTGTATGAGACTCAGAAGAACCATTGGCAAGTGGGCTGGAGAAAGAGGCCCCACCCATACAGCTGTGGCCATAGGCTTCCTCACACTTTGGGAAAGGGGTGAGTGGTTAGTCCAAGACAGGGACTGCTGGCCTGCCTAGGAAACACTTCAGAGCTTGGTTCTTGGGCTCTTGTATTCCCTGTTCTGCCTCTTTCTCTCAGCATCCCAGGCCTGCTGAGGTACGAGCCACTGGGAGCTCAGAGGTGCTGAGCTGACCTACTTATAGGCAGTAGCCACTGTGGCAGCAGGCAGGAATGGCGCCTTCCTGGGCTGAGGAGTCTGTATTTCCCACTCCAGCTTCTAATGACTGCAAGATCATATTTTCCAACAGCAGGAATTTCACTTTTCCAAGAGCCAGCCCATCTCTTTTCTACAGATCATGCTCAGTTCTGCCTTAGTCTCTGGTTGCTTGCCTTAATGATTCTGTCATATACGGAATCCAAGTCTCCATCCCATATCCCAACCAGCCTTATACCATTCCTTTGGGTAGAAAGAAATTCCTGCCAAGACAAGGGACATTTTGCAGCAAGAAAATGATTAGCTGTGTCCTACCTATTAGAACTCTCTGTGGTGGAAGCACTTAATGTGATGGCTTTCTGGAAATTGGGAAAGAAATAGAAGGGGAGCTCCAGATTTTTGTTGAAAATGGTTGGAGCTGGGCATGGTGGCACAAGCCTGTAGTCCCAGTCCTTAGGAGGCTGAGACAGGAGGATTACAGGTTCGAGGCTAGTCGCGGCAACTTAGTGAAACCCTGCTTCAAAACAAAAAAGCCGGGCATGGTGGTGCATGTTTGTAATCCCAGCATTTGGGAGGCTGAGATAGGAGGGTCGCACTTTGCGGCCAGCCTCAGCTACTTAGTGAGGCCCTATATGATTTAGTGAGACCTTGTTTTAAAATAAAAAATAAAAAGTAGGGCTGGAGGTATAGCTCTAATGTAGAATGCCCAGGGTTTCATCTCCTGTACTGCAAAAAACAAACAAATAAATAAATACAAGTTAAAAAAACAAAAAGGTTAGGGATATAGCTCAAAGGTAGTATGCCCCTTGGTTCAATTCTCAGTACCACAAAGAAAAAAAGAAAAGAAAGGAAAGGAAAAGGAAAAGGAAGGAAGGAAGAGAAGAAAAAAGAAGAGAAGGATATGAAATGTTTGGGCCTTACTAATGAGGAGTCTCAGGGAGTAGAGAGATTTAAGGACTTACTGGTTTATTGGCATAGTTTGCTTCTCTACTCTAATCATTAATTCTTGGATCAGTCAGAAATATCTGAACTAGCAGGGTCCTTAGAGCTACCTAATCCATCAATCTTCAAACCCAGCTATTCATCAGAATCATGAGAGAATCAGGCCTGGCCCTTTATGGTTCTGATTGAGAATACCAGGGGAGGGGCCTAAGAGTTCTTCCTTCCTTCCTCCCTCCCTTCCTTCCTCCCTCCCTCCCTCCCTTCCTTCCTTCCTTCCTTCCTCCCTCCCTCCCTCCCTCCCTTCCTTCCTTCCTTCCTTCCTTTCTTTCTTTCCTTCTTTTTTTCTCTCTCCCTTCCTCCCTTTTTTTGTCATCCAAGCTACTCTTCTAGCCCTTTAAAAAACTTCTATTTTGAAATGAAATCTCAGAAGATGGGAGGCTGAGACAGGAGGATCAAAAGTTTGAGGACATCCTCAGAAAGTAGTGAGACCCTCATCAACCTAGTGAGACCCTGTTTCCAAATAAATAAAATAAGTCTGCAGTTGTTGCTCAGAGCTAGAATGCCTCTGAGTTCAATTCCCAGTGCCACAAAAAAGGAAGGAAGAAAGAAAAAAACAGAGTCTAAGTTGCTGAGGATCTCGCTAAATTACAGAGGCTGGCCTTGAACCTGAAATTCTCTTCTCTTAGCCTCTCAAGTACTGGGATTACAGGTGTGAGCCATTGCACTCAGCTGGAGTCTATATTTTTATAACAGATGTGCTCCAGTGCTTTCACATCACAGATGGGGGAAACTGAGGCTAAGAGAGGCATGTTCTCAAGGTCATTTGGCAATGACCTAACTTGACATTGAGGTTCCACTGCTATCTAGTTCTAATCTCCCCTTTCTCATTCCATGCCACTTATGTACTCTTGAAGTTGCCATAAAAATACAGCATTAGTTAAATTTACATTTCAGACATACTAAAAAATATTCCTTATTGAAATTCAAATTTAACTGGACATCCTGTACTTTTCTTTTTGATACTTGGGCTCAAACCCAGGGGCATTCCACTACTGATCAACATTCGCAGCCCATTTTATGTTCGAATAGGCTCTTGCTAAGTTATTGTGTGCTCACCTCAATCCTGCAATCCTCTTGTGTCAGCCTCCCAATTACTGGGATTACAGACATGTGCCCCTGTGCCCAGTGGATATCCTGTACTTTTTTTTTTCCCTCAGTATGTCAACTCTGTGCATCCTGCACTACCAACAACTTGAATTATCTTCCCCATGGGTAATTTCTTTTTTTCCTCTTTGTTTCTTTTTTGTGCTCTTAATGGTGCATTATGGTCTCAATTTATAATGTCAATCATGTTGACAATGACATACATACATACATACCCCATAGATAATTTCTGAATTTTTTTTTTTGTGGTACTGGGGGTGGAACCCAGAGGCTTTCTATCTCCGGGCTCTACTCCCAGACCTTTTTTATATTTTATTTGGAAACAGGGTCTCACTAAGTTGCTGAGAGCCTCACTAAGTAGCTGAGGCTGGCTTCGAACCCGTGCGATCCTCCTGTCTCAGCCTCCCAAGGGCGGGGATTACAAGCGTGCGCAACCACGCCCAGTGATAATTTCTGAATTTTTACTTCTAGGATTTTGTAAACACTGTTCCCTCTGTGTAGAATACACATACAGTCATTTCTCAAAATTCTGCTCATCCTCCAGTCTGAATACCATCTCTTCCCTCAAGCCTTCTTATCTCTTGAGCAGACCCTCATCAGGCCTCCAAGAACACTTCCTCTGCCTCTATTTCTACCTCCACATGCTCTGTTTTGGATCAGAGCTCCACGTCTACTTGGCTTAACTCTTCTGTGAACCATGAGCCAGTCCTCTGCAGGGGACGGGATCTTTCTGAACAGAGGGTAGATTGTAGAAGCATAAGCTGTCACCAACTATGTAACCTTGGGCGCAACTTCCCACAGCTCTGTGACACGGTCTCCTCATCCGTCAAGTGGGAATTGTAGAGAGTAATTTGCCCATAGAGTTGCTGTGAGAACTGAATGAGAAGCTTTGAAAGTGCTTAGAACAGACACCGTGTTTCAGTCTGAATTCTCACCGTTCTGACACAACACCTGGCACACAAAACTTAGAGAAAGTTGGGGTTGCCTATGGATCTGGAGATCTCTCGTTCTCTCTCTCTCTCTCTCTCTCTCTCTCTCTCCACACACACACACACACACACACACACACACACACACATACACACAATGTATATATAATTCCATTTACTTTAGCTAGGGCCATAGGTGTTCAGGGTATGATAGCAAGTAGCAGAGCAAGGGGAAGTGGTGAGGACATATATAGTCCTCAAAGACACACCCCCAGAGACCCACCTTCATGGGTGTATTCTCACACCCACAGGAGCCACAAGCATGGCTGCCTCCAGAGCATGAAGTACAAGGGCCATTTAACTTTCAAACCATAACCCAGAGTATACATAAAGTGCCCAATATGTGTTATCTGTTCTTATAAATCCTCAACATTCTTTCCGTATCCTTAAGGCCAAGCACAGAGTAGCAGGCAGTAAAGTCTACTGAATGCATTAATGAATGAATACATGAGTAAGAATAAAGGGCTAGATATAATACCCTGTGACCTATTGGCAGAAAGTGCAAAATGCCAGTCCAAGTGGTTTTGCACTGAAAATACAAATGTATTGAGATGGGCCTGATGGAGCATGCTTGTAATCCCAGTACTTGGGAGGCTGAGACAGGTGGATCGCAGGTTTGAGGCTAGCGCACAGTAACTTAGCCTCTTTTTTTAAAATAAAATATAAAATAGGGCTCGTAGTGTAGCTCAGGGGTACAGCATTCCTAGGTTCAGTACCACAGAAAGAAAGAAAGAAAGAAAGAAAGAAAGAAAGAAAGAAAGAAAAGAAAGAAAGGTGGAAGAAGGGAAGGAAGGAAAGAAAAAGATGCGTGTACTTTGGAAAACAGTGTTCCCTCTGGAGGAAGTTTCTGCCCTCAAGGAGCTGTATATA
The DNA here is from genome assembly GCF_963383645.1 of Muscardinus avellanarius. Taxonomy (NCBI): domain Eukaryota; kingdom Metazoa; phylum Chordata; class Mammalia; order Rodentia; family Gliridae; genus Muscardinus; species Muscardinus avellanarius. Next base: position 107,526,886 of record NC_137792.1, read on the forward strand.
ATAGCATATTCTTCTCTAGTGGGAGTAAATTGTGGTTAAGAGATTGTTACGCGAATGTTTGTCTCCTAGGAGTACTTCCATGTTTCTACTCTCTACAGTAATTATTGTAAATGGAAATCCAGACTTGTGCCTAGGAAACTTTATTTCCACTGGGCTTTGCTCATACAAGTGCTAAATTCTGTTCAGCTCTATATCTCCAACTCCTTGCTATGACTCCCAGCAAATGCAATAGTCAAGGGTTCATTGGGTCATTGCCATTTACTAATATAAGCATAAAGTAAATTAGATTGGAATAAGAAGAGGTAAGACAGGTAGTCAACTACTGCAACGAGAAGTATTATTTCATTTAAAATCATCCATGGCCTTTGTTAGAATGAGACACCAAACCTATTGCCTGGTATGTAGTAGGTATTAAATATTTGTTAGATGAATAACTGGATGTTGTTGAATGAAAGGTAGAGAATAAACAGACAAATATTTTAATTTGGAGGCTTTTTGCAGTATTTGCGATCGAACCCAGGGGTGTTGGGGTGTTTCACTTCTGAGCTGCACCCCCAGCCCTTTCGTTTTTTTTTTTTTTTTTTTGAGACAAGGTCTACGTTGCCTAGTTGGCCCTAAACTTGTGATCCTCCTGCCTCTGCCTCCCAAGTAGCTGGGATTATAGGCCTGGACCACCAGGTCCAACTTTAGTTTTTTAATTAAAAAATATAAGCCAGGCATGGTGACACACATGTATAATCACAGAGATTCAGGAGTCTGAAACAGAAGAATCACAAAATCCAGGCCAGACTTGGCAACTTAGTGAGTCCCTGCCTCAAAGATTAAAGAAACCTGGGGATGTAGCTGGGTAGAGTGCTTGCCTAGCATGCACAGGGCCTTCGATTCAATCCCCAGTACCACAATAAGTAAATGAATAAGAAAGAAATAATTCCTCTGCTCTTTCTATCTGCTATATTTCTAGCTCAATCTAGAAAAGTGACCAATTTGGCTCCGATGGGAACAAATGCCTGAATTGTAGCACAAATATCATGTATAGTCACCTCTCTTGAGATGGATAGGAACCGGAGAAGTTAGTGAGACTAAGCTTTTTCTTATATAAATCTAGTGACAGGGATCTTGCCACCTTATGGGGCAGCCTGTGCTTTGATCTTTGGATGCTCTTAAAAGCTACTGCATCAGTGACAGACCTGGTACTAATACAAAAGTATCTCTGTTACCCATACTAGGGCACTGTCCACAGTACCACAGCTGCCACCCCTTAGAACTATAATTCTGTGTGTAATTCAATGTGCAGGGAGAAGAACTTTCCTAGGAAACAGGAGACCCAGATCTAAGTCTGAATCTTGTCACTGCCTTGCTGTGTAAAATTGGGTGATCTATTTCCATACTTGCGCTTTGTTTTTTTTTTTTTTTTTTTTTTTTTTCTTTTTGCACAAGGAGGGGTTTCAAATTGGGTGCTTGAAAAGACTTCCAGTTCAGATGTTCCAGGATCCTCCAGTGTGGTCTAATTAAGATCTTCTAATGCAGTGATTCTCAAAGTGTGGTCTAAGGATCCCCAGGGATTCCTGAGAACCTTTTTAAGAGTCAATGAGGTCTCACTTCTCAAAATACATATCTGCCGGAAACAGGATTTTTTTCATATACTTCAGCTCAAGCTGCATCTTACAGCCAGCTGAATGCAAAAGCAGTACTGAGAATCCAGCTGTCTTTTATTAAACCAGACATTAAAGATACCCCTAAAATGTAAAATGATGCCACTTTTCTCCGTAGATTTATTTTTGTTTTGGAAAACACTGTTATTCTTCATAAAATACATAACAACGTGTTCTAAAATATCCGTTTGTTTTAGCATTTAAAAATGTTAAGCATCTTTTTAAAATCAATCAATCAATATTCTTTAAATGTCTCACTCTTCAACTCTAAATGCTGAGAGTCAACCACATAAATTAAAATTCTCTGAGGTTCTCATTTTTTTTTTTTTGCGGGTCTGTGGATGGAACCCAGAGGCATTTGACCTCCAAGGTACACCCCCTGCCCTATTTTTTATTCTTTATTTGGAAACAGGGTCTCACTAAGTTGCACAGGGCCTCACTAAGTAGCTGAGGCTGGCTGCAAACTGCGATCTTCTGGTCTCAGCCTCCAGAATGCTGGCATCACAAGTGCACATCACCATGCCCGGCTGTGAGGTTCTTAACATTTAATAGTGTAAAGTGGTCCTGTGTGAGTATGTCTCTGATTTCCTGTTGCATTCTATTCTGCCACCCCGCCTCGCAATCGTCACAGATGTGAGCTGTTCATTATGTAGCACATGGTCACGGTGACCTCATAAGACAGGCCATTCTTCCTTCTATGGACCTCGGCCTTTCTTTTTTTTCACCTGGGTTCCTTAGCATAGACTTGTGACTCAGGCCTTAGATAAGGGTCACCCTCGTGGACAGTGAGTTGTTGGGTGAGGAAATAAAGCAGCTGGTCAGTCGAGGGTTGATGTGACAGCATCCCTGCTTGTCTGTGCACAGTGACCCAAACTCCTGGTTCCACCTTCTCTACTTGCTATACTCTCCATACCCCCAGCCAAAGAATAGGTTTCTTGCACATTATTCTGATTGATCAGGAAAGGCTTCAGGTGCGAGGCCATGGGAGGAGGGATGAGGCAAGGAGGAACAGAGGACTTGTGTGAACTGAAATGACCTGCTTTTTATCAGGGCGTCCACATTTTGTTTCTTCCTCCTCCACCTCCTCCTTCTTATTTATTTTTTTTTCATCATTGGTATTGAGATTTGGACCCGGGGCCATTATGCCTTCAAGATATACCTCCTGCCCTGTTTTATTTTCTACTTTGAAACAGGGACTCACTAAGTTATTAGGACTGGCCTTGAACCTGTGATTCTCAAGTCTCAACCTCCCAAGTACTAGGATTACAGGTATTTACTGCTGGGAGGTGAGTGGGGATCGCTATCTTCTTGCTCGTGTTACAGTCAGGGAAACCAAGGATCCCAGAGGTCAAGTGACTCTGCAAACCAAAAAGGAGCTGAGCTTGAATTTGAAATAAGGTGTGGATGATGCCAAATCAATGCTGCTTCTGAAAACAAGAAGTAGACAGAGTCAGGAGCATCCAGGACAAGAAGAAGGAGAAAGGGAACTAATGTTTACTGAATACTTACTATGAGCCAATCTAGTAAGTGCGTATGAATGTTATCCCGTTAACTCATAATAGCTGTCTCCTCCTCCTCCTCCTCCTCCTCCTCCTCCTCCTCCTCCTCCTCCTCCTCCTCCTCCTCCTCCTCCTCCTCCTCCTCCTCCTCCTTCTTCTTCTTCTTCTTCTTCTTCTTCTTCTTCTTCTTCTTCTTCTTTGTAGTGGTGCTTCCTCCGGGCTACACTCCCAGACCTATTTTATATTTTATTTGGGAACAGGGTCTCACTAAGTTGCTGAGAACCTCTCTAAGTAGCTGAGGCTGGCTTCGAACCTGTGTGACCCTCCTGTCTTAGCCTCCCAAGCGCGGGCATTACAAGGGTGCACCACCACGCCCGGCAGTTGTCTCCTTCTCTAAGCATGTATCCATAGTTAGGCTTAGAGAAGGGAAGCAGCTTTGGTAAGGGCACACTGCCAAGAGATAGCAGATCTAAGTCTGTCTGACTACAAAGGCTCTACTTTTTCAAAAATAACAAATCACAAGTGTGAGGCAGGAGGATCATAGGTTTGAGGCCAGCCTTGGCAATTTAGCAAAAACCTACCTCAAAATAAAAATTAAAAGAGGGAGATGGGGATGTGGCTCAGTGATAGAATGTCTTTGGGTTCATTCCCCAGTACCGAAAAAAATTACTGAGAATTAATATTATACCAGGCATTATATTAAACACTTTAATTCATTCAGTTTAAACCCTCCAATAAGGTAAGCCCTCTTATTCTTCTCCTCCTCTTTCCCCTTCTCCTTCTCCTTTTTTGGGGGGAGGTGGATACTGGGGATTGAATCTACCTCTGAGCTACTTCCCCAGCCCTACTTTTATTTTTATTTTGAAACAAGGTCTCACTAAGTTGCTGACTACCTCACTATATTGCTGAGGCTAGTCTTGAACCTGAATTTTTCCTGTCTCAGCCTCCCAAGTACTGAGGTTACAGGTATGCATTACTATGCCCAGCTTTATTATCCCCCTTCTTTTTTGGGGGTGGTGGTACTGGGGTTCCTGGAAGCCCTTCTACCTCTGGGCTACACTCCCAGACCTATTTTTTTTATTTGGAAACAGGGTCTCTTAAGCCAGCGCAGCTGCCTTCGAAACGGTGTGATCCTCCTGTCTCCGCATCCCAAGCGCGGGGATTACAAGCGTGCGCCACCACGCCCGGCCAATTATCCCCCTTCTTAAAGATGGAAAGCCAACAGGCTCAGCAACAGGTCACCTAGTTAGAGAATGACCATCCTGGCATTTGAATCTCAGCAACCTACTTCCAAACTTCAAGTGTTTAACCCCCTCAAAGCTAAACTGGTGTGAAAGATCCAGAACCTAAAGCAAGCCCTCCAGCTTTCTTGGTGCAGTGTGGTATGCTGTGTACTATGGCCGTTGGAATGACTCTCCAAAGCCACAGAGGATACACTTCCTCCCGGGGTCCTGAATCTAAAGAAGCAAGTAAAGTTCAGGGAGCAAGAGATGATGGGGAGATTTTAGGAGCCACGTGGCCTCTTCTGTGGCAGTTGCTCCAGGTCCTCCACCCTCAGGTCTCTGGCTGCAAGAGGGCATATGAGCAAAGGAGAAAACCCTCTCTCTGCCCAGGCTCTGCATGCCCCCCCCCGCTATGTAGGGGGCTTCCCCCTATAAGGCGGGCTCAGTTGGAGGTGCTTGGGAAAGAGCCATTATCTTGGATTTTGGTGATTGTCTTCCTGACACAGCCCAACAGGACTCACACTTGAGATACTCCTGAGGTTAGAGCTAGAGAGAAGGTGACAGATCAGTCATTGTTGCCTCCTCAGGATACAAATGCAGAAACCAAGGCCCCCAGAATAAGTTGTGAGCAGAGCTGAGGGACCCTTCCAGAGTCTCTGGACAGACCACTGATGAAGGGAATCCTCAAAAGCAGGAAGAGGCTTGCTCAAAGCAGGCGTGTGACCTTGGATTTGGCCCTTTGCCTGACCAATTTGGTCTCTGCAAGAGAACTGAGGCCAGGAAGAGTGAGTTATTCTGGGCCTTGTGATGACACGTGCCCCCAGAGACCCAAGCCTGGACCTTTGCCATGGGGTCCCTGGGAGCCTTCTGGCTACCAGCCATGGCACCCTGCCTTCTGAGGTCTGAGGAGGGGGCTGTGGGGGTGGATCACTGTTTCTTAATGGCTTCCTGCCCAGAAAGCCTCCAGAACTGCTTAGTGCTAACTCTATTTCCTCTGAAAGCAATGCCTTCAGGCCATCCAGAGGATTCAAGTTTAGATTTCAGACTGAAAAAAGGAAGGAAGGACGGTATCATCTCTCTAGAAGATGTTCAGAAAAGGTCATATGTAGTCTACATGAGCTAGGGAAAAGATGAGATCTAGTGAAATGGCCTCTGAGGGCTTAGATTCTGTGTGTGTGTGTGGGGGGGTATTACTGGTGACGAGGCTAGAAGAAACCCAGGGCTCTGTGAGAAGCAGCTCTGGCCCTGAGCTCCATCAGCCAACAAGGCAAGGGGAGAGGCTGAGAGCAGGGGCTGGCTGGCTAGAATCCAGGGGAATGCTACCTTTCAGCTACACTTCCAGCCCCTATATATATATATATTTTTTTTTTTTTTTGAAACAGGGTCTTGTTAAGTTGCTGAGGCTGGCCTTGAACCTGTGATCTTCCTGTCTCAGACTCCCAAGTACTGAAATGGCAGGTGTGTCTCACCATGCCTGGTCCTCCCCCCACCTCTCTCTTTGCTCTAAGCTATACCGTTAGGCATTTATTTATTCCTTCCTTCCTTCCTTCATTCATTCATTTGGAAACAGACTCACTAAGTTCCTGAGGCTGATCTTGAACCTGCGATCCTCCCGTCTCAGCATTTCAAGTACTGGGATTACAGGCGTGTGTGTTACTGCTTGTGGCTAGGGCTCAGATTTTTGGAGGGATTTACCTTATTTCCTATGGACTCCTAGAGGCAGCTCTGAGAGGTTTGTCTGGAATAGGGTTTCTTTTAGTTTTTCCCCCTTCCTAGCCCCAACAGGAGTCATATAACACACTTGAGATTTAGAGACCTCTAAACCCTGACTTTCACTGGCAAAACTGAGACACAGAAGGAAGGGGCCTTCCTAAGTGCCAGACTGAGTGGGGATGCCTAGCTTTAGAGGAGGACTGGAAAAGGACCTCTTGAAGTAGGCCCCAGAATCCCTGTCTGCGAAGAGTTTCCTAGGCGGCAGGCTTTTTCCCTTCTTGCTCGAGCCGGGAGATGTCTTTCCTTGATCCTTTTCCTTGACACTCTTTCTGAGGCCCCAGCGCGGTCTGGGTCATACCTGGAGGACACCAGGGAAAACTGATGTGTCCACAGGCCAGGAGGCAAGCCAGCAGGCATGCCGGCATACAGACAGTGAGACCACGTAGGAGCCAGCTGTCAGGCTGGACACCCAGGCTGGGAAACTGTAATGTTCAGGGAATTTCAACTGACATTGCTGTCCAGTCCCAGCCAAGTGCTTAACGGTGCCGGAGTTTGAATCAGTGAGTGACCCGCCTCCTGGTCCCTCCTCCTTAGCCAGCCTCTCTCTCTCCCTGATTTATTCCCTCCCTCGGCACTCACTCGGGAGTGGCTTGCAGTCGAGGCAGCTGATCTTGGCCGGCCGGCCCCTGCTCTCAGCCTCTCCCCTCGCCGTGTTGGCTGATGGAGCTCAGGACCGGAGCTGGCTCTCGCAGAGCCCTGGGTTCCTTCTAGCCTTGTCCCCAGAGAGGGAGAGGCTTATGCCCCAGCAGAGTCCCGCTGGCCAAACAGCTCCCTGTCCCCACCATGCCTCTGCTGGACGTTTTCTGGGCTTGCTTCAGAAGAGTGAAGGTAAGTGGCTGCCTGGCCCCAGCCCAGTCCACTGTTCCTGGGGGAGGAAGCAGCAGGGACCCTTGCAGGCTGCCTTGGGTGGGCAGATAAGGACCCTTCTTAGGCTTCTCGGGGCTCCTGTAGTTAGAAAGGCTTGGATTCAAATCTTGCCTTTGTCACTTAACCAGCTCTGTGACCTTCTACTGCTCTCCTATGGAAACAAGTAAGTTAGCTGACTTTTTGTTGTCAGTACTGGGAATGGAACCCAGGGTCTCATGTATGCTAGGCAAGCACTCTATTACTGTTATTTCCTATTTTGAGATAGGGTCTCATTAATTTGCTGAGGCTGACCTCAAACTTTCGATCCTCCTGCTTGAGCCTCCCAAGTTGCTGGGACTACAAGCATGCACCTCCATGCCTGCTTGCTACCTGACTCTTCTTCATAAAACTTGCCTCTGTTGCTTCTCAAGCCTTACAAAGACAAGACATTTAACACCTCTGAGCCTCAGTTTCCTAGCTTTAAAATGAGAACTATAAGCTGCGCATGGTGGCGCACGCTTGTAATCCCCGCGCTTGGGAGGCTGAGACAGGAGGACCGTGCAGGTTTGAAGCCTGCCTCAGCTACTGAGTGAGGCTCTCAGCAAGTTAGTGAGACCCTGTTTCCAAGTAAAGTATAAAATAGGTCTGGGAGTATAGTCCAGAGGTAGAAAGCCTCTGGGTTCCACCCCCAGTACCACCACCAAAAAAAATGAGGACTATATATAGGACCACCCTTATAGAGGATGTTGGTGTTCCTGTTTGCAGAGTAAACATATGTAAATAAAAGAAATAATGTGCATCAGGCTCCCAGCATGATGTCTGACATGTAATAGCATCCACACAAGTAATAGTATCTACTACTATTATTGTTTTTAATTTCCATCAACATATATGGAGCAGCTATCGTGTGCTACACATCATGGGAGCTACATAAAGACAAAAACAGACATGACTTTTATCCTCAGAATGAAGATAAGAGCAGTGACAGATATTTATCAAGCACTTACTGTGTGGCAGTCACTGTGATAGGCGGTGAGTCAGTAAATATTTCTTGAGTTCTTACTATATCCTGGCCATAGGAAGTACATGAGCACAACAGAACCCACATGGATGTGTAAAGCAAAATTTCTGCTTTCAATTCTAGTGTGTGTGTGTGTGTGTGTGTGTGTGTGTGCGTGTGTGCAGTGCTAGGGATTAAACCAGAGGCATTCTACTTCTAAACTACACCCCAAGACCTTTTTATTTTTTATTTGCAAACAGGATCTTGCAAGATTGCTGAGAGTCTTGCTAAGTTGCTGAGGCTGCCTTCGAACCTGTGATCCTCCTGTCTCAGCCTCTCAAGTACTGGGATTACAGACATGTACCACCATACCTTGCTTCAGTTCTGGTTTTGAGAACCAAAGAACTGATATATATATATATTTAATATCTGGTATGTATCAGACATGGGCACTTTCAATTCATTCACTGTGGTGGTGATCTTTACTATAATCTGTTGTTTCCCTGCGTTGATAGTTGGGTAAAGGATTCAGTAAATGCTTAATTTACAAGGCCACTCAGATATGACTGGCAGAGTTGCACACTGAACTTCTAAGCCACGCCCTTCTTGACACCATGTGGATCCCCACTATTCTATCTGGTGAAAAGATTTTCAAACAACTAGCTTGATTCAGGAATAGGATAAAAGGTCAGGCATGGTGGTGCATGCCTACAATCCCAGCACTTGGGAAGCTGAGACAGGAGGGTCAGAGGTTTGAAGCTACTGTGTAGTAACTTAGTGAGACCCTGTTTCAAAATTTAAAAAATAATAATAAAAGGGCTGAGGATGTAGTTCAATGGTAGAATGTCCCTGGGTTCAATTCCCAGTACCAAAAGCAAAACAAACAGACCAACAAACCAAAAAACAGGATGAAAGGACCTCTGAGACCCTTGGGAAGGAATGATCCATTCCACCAGGAGGGACTTGGAAAAGTTTCACAGGAGGTCACACTTGGGCTGAGCCTGAGGGTGGAAGGAAGAGTTTGTCAGTCAGAAAAGGGGGGAAGGGCATTCCAGGCATGCCTGGCAGAGGGAACTGCATGAGCAAGAGTTTACAGGCTGTCCAGTGGTGGGGAAACTGGGGAAAGTCTTGTTTTTTGATGTGGTTCAAACACGGGGTTCAAGGGAAGAAGCACTAGGAAGAAGGCAACAGGGACTACCTACCAAAGGGTTTGGAACTGATGCATGGTCCTCAACAATGGGGTTCCTGAATGACATTTTTTTTCACCCATCTGCTGTGGAATAAGAGCAAGGATAATGCAGTATCGTTTTCATAAAGATAGTTTTTTTTTCTCTTTTTAGTACTGAGGATTGAATCCAGGGTCATTCTGCCTCCCAGATATACCCTAGCCCTTCCTGTTTTTAAGATCTCTCTAGATTGTCAAAAATCTTTCTCCATTGTTGAGGTTGTCCTTGAACCTGTATGCCTCCTGTCTCAGTTTACCAAGTACTGGGATTACAGGTGTATGCCACCATGCCCAGCTGAGAAATTTTTATTTGTCATTGGAAAAATTAAAAAGGTCATGACATGCCAACTGTTCCCCTATTTAATTTTTTCATAATTAAATAAATTAATTATTGCCGAACTGGGGATGGATCCCAGGGGCATTCTACTTTGGAGCTGCACCCCCAGGCTATTTTTATTCTTAATTTTGAAACAGGGTCTAACTAAGTTGCAGAGGGCCTCACTAAGTAGCTGAGGCTGTCTGCAAACAGCGATCCTTCTGTCTCAGCCTCCCAAGTACGGGGATTACAAGTGTGCACCACCATGCCCAGCTGCCCTATTTATGTATTTAAAAATTATTTTCCCAATCCATGAAATTTCAGAGTCTTGGGACTATTATTTTAGGGGATGGAGGGCTGATTTCAGTAAAATAGGAATGTGATTATAGATTAATGGTTTTAGGAAACACACTCAAGCAGGGTAGGCAATGACACAACAGAAGACTGAGTCTCGGGGCTGAGAAGGCAGCCTGCCACACCCACACTCATGCTTCTCTTATGCCTTTCTCTTTCCCTTTCTTTCTTTCATCGATCATCTATCTATCTATTTATGTATCTATCTATCATCTATTTATCTATCATCTATTTATTGTGGTACTTAGGATTGAACCCAGGGGCATTCTACCTCTAAGTTATTCCCCCAAAACGTTTTATTTTATTTTATTTTATTTTGAAACTGAGTCTTGCAAGATTGCTGAGGGCCTTGCTAAATTCCTGAGGCTGTCCTTGTACCTGCAAACCTCCCAACTTGGCCTCCAAAGTACTGGCAGTACAGGGTGTGCCACCATGCCTGGCTTGTGCCCTCCTTTTCAATACTGTTGTTTTTTGTTTTTGGTGCTGGGGTTGGAACCCAGGGGCCTTCTACCTCCAAGCTACACCCCCAGACCGATTTTTTATTCTTTTTTGTGGTACTGGGGGTGGAACCCAGGGGCTTTTTTTTTTTTTTTTTTTTTTTTTTACCTCCGCGATATACTCCCAGACCTATTTTATACTTTATTTGGAAATAGGGTCTCACTAAGTTTCTCAGAACCTCACTAAGTAGCTGAGGCTGGCTTAGAACCTATGTGATCCTCCTGTCTCTGCCTCCCAAGTGCTGGGATTACAAGCATGCGCCACCAGGCCTGGCGATTTTTTATTCTTTATTTTGTAGCAGAGTCTCACTGAGTTGCAAAGGGCCTCACTAAATAGCTGAGGCTTCCTCGATCCATCATCCTCCTGTCTCAGCCTCCCAAATGCTGTGATTACAAGTGTTTGCCACCACGCCTGGGTCCAATTCTGCTGTTTTGAGAGACTCTGATTAGAAAGACAGGTGCAGAGAGCTGGGTGTGGTGGCACATGCTTGTAATCCCAGTGGTTTGTGGCCAGCCTCAGCTACTTGGTGAGGTCCTTTGCAACTCAGTGTGACCCTGTTTCAAAATAAAGAATAAAAATAGGGCTGGGGATGTAGTTTGGAGGAAAAAGTCCCCTGGGTTCCATCCCCAGTACCGAAAGAATAAAAAAGAAAAGAAAATGAAAAGAAAAGAAAAAAGAAAGGCAAGTGCTATGGGTTTGTCAGCCCAGTGAAGGACATGAGTTGTTCTGGGCCACCCTGCCTCTCAGCGCCAGGCCTCCCTGTGAGCAGTCATGCAGCTGTGGGAAAGCTGACCGATGGGGAAAGTTAGGCTGTGGTGGAGCCCAGCAGAGCTGGAAAAACCTGCTCAGATTTTCACATTCAACCTTCTTGCAGTCCCAGTGTGGAAAGAGAGCCCCTTACCACTCTATACCACATGGGGCACTCCATCAGCTGAACAGGTATAAGGAGCATGGAAGCCAACTTGAGCTTTAATTGCAACTGATGTCCACAAGTGCACACATACTGGCCCCATGCCTTTGAGCAAGACCTTTCCGAGCTTCCGTTTCCTCACCTGCAAAATGACAGTAATAAGCGCCTGCCTCACAGAGATGCTGTGAGAAATCAGTGAGGTTGTGTCTCTTTCTTTCTTTCTTTCTTTCTTTCTTTCTTTCTTTCTTTCTTTCTTTTTTTCTTGGTACTGGGAATTAGATTCAGGGCTGTTCTACCCCTAAGCTACATTCCTAGTCCTTTATATTTTTTTATTTTTTTTTTGAAACACGGTCTCACTAAATTCTGAGATCTCACTAAAGTTGTGGAGGCTGGCCTTGAACCTGTGATCCTCTTGTCTCAGTCTTCCAAGTACTGGGATTACAGATTCATGCCACTGTGCCTGGCTAGGCTCTGTCTTTCACTTGTTCGGCATGGAGTTGGTGGTCAATACTTGCGACTTGTTGAAAGCAGATACCTAATCTGTACGCTGAAGAACACTGAAGCAAAGAGCCAAGCTAATGTCATATTTGCAAACTGTAGAGTTGGGGTCTCGGGTCTTACCCGCTCCTTTGCTACAACGCCCACCCCTCAGTCATCCACTTTGACCATGCCTGGGTCTAAGAACAGAGGCAACCCATTTGGAAACTGAAGGGGAACCGCTCTGAAGCCAAAGATACTGGGAAGGTATCAAGGAGCCAGGCCAGGACTTAGGATTGCGTTGAGATTCTTTCAGGTAGGAACAGCCAAGAGACAAGACATTTGTTTGATTTGGTTGTGAGATGAACCCAGTATAAATATTTCCCTACATATCTGATGTGTCTTTTCTGGGGGCCAGAAAGGTATTGATGGCCTTTCAGCTCAATCAACCATGAGTGAGTCTGTCTGTCTGTCTGTCTGTCTGTCTGTCTCTCTCTCTCTCTCTCTCTCTCTCTCTCTCTCTCTCACACACACACACACACACACACACACACACACACACACACACACTCACATGAGTGGGCATATGAGACCTTAGAGAGCTCTGGCCTGGGAGGTGGAGGATCCAGTTGGAGCTCCATCTCGGCCGTGACATCACAGTGAATTTGTAGGGGTCAAATCTGTTCCTGTCCCTCAGTTCCCTGCTCTTACAGCACTGGAAAATATCAGAGATGAGAGAGTCCTTAGAGGTCATTTATTCCTCGCTACCCATGGGGGAACTGAGGCTCAGAGATAGACATGCTCTAGGCAAGGTCACAGAAGGAGTCAGGGCATAGCTGGATTGAAATGGGCTGTGTATGATATACTGTAATCTCTCTGCACATTTCATGGCAAAATCCAAACATAACTTGTCTCTGGTAAAATCCATACCAGGTGATACATCTCGGCATTTGCCACATACATATGCACACATACATGTATGTGGTAGCAACCCTGTCTCACCTATGAACAAGACTTTTATTTTGCAGTACTAGTGATGGAATACAGGGGCATTCTATTTCTGAGCTACACCTCGAGGCCTATTTTGTATTCTTTATTTTGAAACAGGGTCTCATTGGGTTGCAAAGGGCCTTACTAAGTAGCTGAGGCTGTCCACAAATAATGATCCTCCTGTCTCAGCCTCCCAAATGCTGGGATTACAAGTGTGTGCCCACACGCCTGGCTACCTATGAACAAGATTTCTATGGGAGTCAAATCACTGGGGTGTGGTCCAACACGGGCCACTGTACCTTTTCCCTGTCACTATACTTAAGTCATACATAGGATTGTGGAAGTGTATGAGAGCATTCTACATCTCAGCTATGACCCCTATCCCTTTTTCTTTACTTATTTTTGCATGCTACTGGAAATTGAACCTGGGGTGGGCTACCTCTGAGCTCTACCCCTATCTTTATTTTATTTTTAAATTTTGAAACAGGGTCTCACTAAGTTGCCACAATTTGGCGTAGAACCTGTGATCCTTTTGTCTCAGCCTTCCAAGCCCTAGTGTTCCCATCTCAACACAACTGGTACAGTTTGTTCAAGAGTCCTCTGAGATGGAATGATGTTTGTTTTAGAGGGTGGGGGAGGTGGGAATGGCCAGGGGGAGGTGAGAGGTGCCAAAAGTGCACATAAGTGGGTGTGTTGTCGCATGTAGGTAATCCCAGTACTTGAGAAGCTGAGAAAGGAGGATTGCAGGTTCGAGGCCAGCCTCGGCGATGTAGTGAGACTTTCAGCAACCTAGAAAGACCCTGCTTCAAAACAACAACAACAAGCCAGGCGTGGTGGTGCACGCTTGTAATCCCAGCATCTGGGAGGCTGAGACCAGAAGATCGTGGTTTGTGGCCAGCCTCAGCTACTTAATGAGGCCCTCTGCAACTCAGTGAGACCCTGTTTCAAAATAAAGAATGAAAAATAAGGCAGGGGTGTAGCTCGGAGGAAGAATGCCCCTGACTTCTATCCACAAACCCACAAAAAAACCAGAAACAAAGACACAAAGAGTTGGGGTGTAGTTCAGAGGTAGAATGCCCCCGGGTTCAATCCCCAGTATCACAAAAAAGTGTACAAGTAGGGGCTTCTGGGGGTGTGGAGCATGCCTGATGCTATAGCTAGTGGAAAGAGAAGTAAAGCTGGGTGTGGTGGTACACGTCTGTAACCCTGGTACTTGGGAGGCTGAAACAGGAGGATCATAAGGTTTGAGGACAGCCTCAGCAACCTACAGAGACCTTGTCTCAAAATAAAAAATTAAATAAGACTGGAGATATGGAGGTACTGAGGTTATAGGTCAGAGAATGCTCTTGGTTAAATCCCCAGATGTGTGTGTGTGTGTGTGTGTGTGTGTGTGTGTGTGAGAGAGAGAGAGAGAGAGAGAGAGAGAGAGAGAGAGAGAGAGAGAGAATGCCAGCTCTGATAATTTTCCACAAAGAGCACAGAAGGCTAGAACTAATACAGAATATTATTGATAGAGCACACACTTGCAGCACACACCATTGCAACCCAGTTCACCATCATAAGAACGCTGCAGGGCAAGTACTGTTATTCTCATCACCTTCATGTAACTGAACCACGGAAAGGTTCAGTGACCTTAAAATTTTTAACCCAGGTTATTCCAAAGCCCATGATGGTTCTATAATCTGGGATTCAGCTTCTCCACCTGTCAAATGAGAAGACTGCATGGATTATCACAGGGAGTTTTTCCAGCTCTGATACTTCCATCATATTGCTGAATTTCCAGGCCAAAGGAAAGAGAAAACAATGACTGCTCCCAAAATGTCAGCGATTTCCACTCCAGGTCCCTGGGGAGGATGAAGCAGGGCCCAGGCCCAGGGAAAAGAGTGCAAACTGGAGGCTGGTTCTCCCACCAGCCTCTGGGGCCTGAGAACAGCTGGAGGCCTGGGAAGCTCTGGGAGCTGGGGCCTGTCCTGCATTTTCAAGTCATTAGTAACAATAACAAGGAGCAGCAGCTCAGACAGCCTGTTCTGGGACTTGGGGTCATATGATTTACAGTGGGGTGGAGAAGTGGAGCTCCTCAATCCCATCCCTCTGGCCAATCCTGGAGCTACTGCCGCTGTCACCAGGGACCTTGGATTCCAGGTCAATTGACAGTCCTAGGTCGGGGGCTGCCAACAGGCACAGGAAAGGAAGTTCCATGCTTGGGGAATGGAGGCTGAGGGCCTGGACGTTAAGTGTGGTCTGCCCTTCCTTGGTATTTCCTCGATCTTGGGTTAGTTCAACCTCCGAGAGCTGAAGAAGAGGATGTGGTATGATGAGATAACCGAGTGACAAAAAATGGAGCAGCCATCTCCTAGCCCCAGTTCTCTCTATTTTTTTCTCTGAGCCTCAGTTTCTCTGTTTCCAACAGGGGCAGAATAATCCTGACTATCATTTATTGCAAATATGACATATGTGAACAAAGCCCACCACATAGTAGGTGCTCAGTAACTATGAATTAGATGTGAAGATGGCAGATTGCTAACTCTAGGTGACCCTAGGTTCATGGCTTGGGACCTCAGTTTTCTCATTTATAAAATGAGGAAAATTTTTACTTGTCATTCCCTTCCTCCTCTGGCTGAGGAAAGTCTAGAATTGACGGCATCTTGTGGAAGTAAAAGAACAGTAAATTCTGGGCATCGTGGTGTATGTGTGTTATCCCAGTACTTGCGAAGCTGAGACAGGAGAGTCGCAAGTTCAAGAACAGTCTCAACAACTTAGCAAGACTTTGTTTCAAAGAAAAAAAAAAAAAGAAAACAGGCTAGGGAGCTAGGACTGTAGCTTGGAAGTAGAACACCCTTGGGGTCAAATCCCAGGACTAAAAACAAAACAAAACAGAAAAGTGGAAAACTGATGTTACTATCCCCTAAGTTTTAGAAAGTAAGATGTTTAGGCAATTCTCTTTTTCTTCCTAGTCCCTCCACTCTAGTATAGATTATGTGTTGGAAAAGAGTTTTCATCCTACACTGGAACTGCCGTGTGCTCTCTGTTGCTTCCTATGCTCACCACTCAAAGGCCCCTTTCCAGGAAAGACTTCCAAGCTCTGGGCAGGAAGGAGGGTCCCTGTTGACTGGTGGGAAAGTAAAGTCTTTGGGCTGTAACATTCTTGAGATTATCCACAGAACCTCTGGGGGCTGCAGCTGCTCATTCCCTCTCATCCCTGGCCTAGCTGTCAGCCTGCTGTGGAGGTGTGGAGGATAGTTAGGGCTTAGGCTAGAGGAGTCTAGAGAGAAAGGAAACCAAAAGTAAGGAGCAAGGCTGGGTGAGGAATTCAGGTGGGGAAAGAATACAGGAGGCCTTGTCAGGACTGATAGGAAGAATTTGAGAGAAAACCTGTCCAGTGCTGTAGAAATTTCTGTGTTTGGGTGACTTACAAAATGGTCAGCATTCCTGAGGCTACAGATCAGGTACATTTTCCTTTCTTTCTGTCTGCCTTCCCTTCCTTTCTTCCTCTACCCTCCCCCCTTCCCTTCTTTCTTTCTTTTGGTTTTGGTACTGGAGATTGAGCCCAGGGGTGTTTCACCTCTGAGCTACCCCCAGCCCTAGTTTATGTATTTATTTTTAATTTTGAAACAGTGTCGCTAAGTTACTGAATGCTGGCCTCAAACTTCCCACCCTACTGTTTCAACTTCCCAAGAATTGAGATTACAGGTGTGGTATGCATCACTTTTTTTTATTAGTATGGGGGAATTCTTTCTGTTTCTGCCTGCAAAGTACTAGGATTACAGGCATGCACCACATCTTGCTCTCTCTCTCTCTCTCTCTCTCTCTCTCTCTCTCTGTGTGTGTGTGTGTGTGTGTGTGTGTGTGTGTGTGTGTGTTACTGGGGGTGGAATCCAGGGGCATTTTACCTTCAAGCTACAACCCCAGATCTACTTTATTCCTCTACCTTGAAACAAGGTCTCCTTAAGTTGCAGATGGCCTCACTAAGTTGTTAAAACAGGCTATGAACCTGAGATCCTCCTGTCTCAGACTCCCAAGTAGGGATGTTCTTTTCTTGTGTGGGTCAACAAGTATGACACCCAGCAAAAAAAACTAGTCAAAGGCATAAAATCAAACGCCCAGAATATCTGTGTCAGTCAAACCTCAAAAGCAGGTCTGCTCTTCCCTTTCCAGGGAAGAAATTGGCATATTCCAGGGCTATAGCAGCCCACTGCCAGCAGGCAGTACACCTTGAACATGAGCATATGTTCCCAGAGTGCTTTAATGGTGTTTAAAAGATGCACCATAGCTGGGTGTGGTGGCGCATGCTTGTAATCCCAGCATTTGGGAGGTGGATACAGGAAGATCTAGGTTTGAGACAGCCTCAGCAACTTAGTAACATCCTTTGTTTCCAAAAAAATAAAGAATAAAAATTAGGGCTGGGGGTGTAGCTTGGAGGTAGAATTTTCCTGGCTTCTATCCACAGCACCCCGCCTCAAAAAAACAAGGTATACCATGACATCAGTGCTCCAATTTAGGAGCTGGTGGTATGTTCAATCCATCCTGAGCCACATGTCACCCTCCATTTACTCAGCTGCCTCCATGCTGGACTAGAAGCTCCTCTAAGGACCTGGCCTGTGGCTCAATGGTCCCTTGTGTCCAGTGACAGCCTGGCCCAACATAGTCCATATTCAAGTCCTAGCTTAGGTGGTTTACTGAGTGCTTAAATATGTCTGCACACCCATGCATGTACAAGGGGTGAAAGTCACTAGACTTGGCTCCCAGCTGAGGTACCCCAGGAGACAGGAGGACCAGCTGGGGTGGGGGAATCAGACGAGCCTGCTTCCTATGGTGGCCATAGGCTTGGGGGCTGTGAGGCCCACTCTGGAGGGAGGGCCAGCCAGCCTGTGAATAGGGCTCTGTGTAGCCCAGCTGAGAGAACTGGGGGAGGCTGGAATGTAAAGAACGTGCTCTCATGACTGTGGCCTTAGGCCTGGGCCTATGGCACAGGGTTGACCAGGGGCGGTGGAGTGGGAAGGGAGAAGAAAGGTGGAGAGAAAGCAGGGAAATCAGGCAAAGAAAGGATAAAACATCTCTGCAGGTCTACCCTCAGATAGTAGGACAGAGCCTGGTCCTAGAATCTGCAGGTTGAGCAGAGAGGATGCTGGGGAGGGCTAGTTTTGTCCTGGTCACCTATGGCTAGGGATTCTCCAGTGTTGGACCACACATGTCAGTAGCCTTTACAGCTTGTATCAAAACTACCTCTCTCTGAACTCCCGATTTCTCACTCAATAACCATCTTTCTGCTTGTATTCCCTACTCCCGTTTGATTCTGGCTTTCTCCTTTTTTCTCTTTCAGTCCATTTACCCTTTTCTCTCAAAACCCCCTTATATGTCTTTTTCTTGCCAGCCTCTATTTCTCAGTAGACTGCAGTTTTCCAGGACACCATGTGTAAGTCTTTGTGCATCTTTGCATCTAAAATTCTGCCGCAGTGTTGATTCGAGGGCTCTGAGCTGATGTGCCCCAGGCCTCTTGAGTCCACAGAGCCTAAGGCAAGGTTCATAGCAACAGGAAGATTTCCCTCCTATAGTCCTCTGCATTGCTTCTTTTCTCTAATCCTGATCTCAGTTAAGAGCACCAGCGCTCACCTAGTGGCCAGGCCATAAATCTTGAAGTCGTCCTGGATTTCTTTCTAATCTTCCCATGCCCTACCATTTACTTTGATTCTGCCACACGAACAGTCCTCTCATTGGTCCCCTCCTTCCTAGCCAAATGTCACTTAGTGCCTAACACAAAATGTTACCATTGTTCTATTCTCTTGGCCCTTGGTTTTGCCTAGCCTCTTTTTAATTTTTTTTGGTGGTACTGAGGTTCCTGGAAGCCCTTCTACCTCCTGGCTACACTCCCAGACCTATTTTATATGTTTGAAACAGGGTCTCTTACGCCAGCACGGCTGGCTTCGAACCTGCGCGATCCCAGGCGCAGGGATTACAAGTGTGCGCCACCACACCTGGCATAAATCTCCATGTTGAGACCTAATTATATATCCTTAATGCCGTCATAGCCATGTTGTGTTGGGCGGACAGGATAGGATGGGAGGGGATTCCATATGACTGGAGAAGAACTGGAGACTAGCAACCAGTTTATCCCTAATTTTCCAAAATTGTCATGATCAAGACTTAAAAGGGACCCGCTTCCTTCTTCTCTTTCACCTCCCACATTTTCTCTTTCCTTTTTGCTTTATTATCTACCACTGAGCATTTTACTGACTTGCTTAATCATAGTTCCACATTGTAGTCTTGTAGGAGACTTTTATTGCTGTCCCTCTCTTCTCACATCTATCTCATTCTAGAACTTTTCATTTCCTTCACAGTAACTTCCCTCAAAGGCTTTGCCAGTGTATCCTCAGGGAGGCACACCTCCCATTCCTTTTCTCTCCTGTGACTAAGTGTGGTCTTCAAGGATGGGCCTGACCTTTGGTGGTTTCCTGATGACCTATAGCTAAAAAAACAAATCTACTTAGGATGAGGAATCACTGTGGTCCTGTGCTTGTACCCAGGTGGCAGTCATTGCATTTCCTCTAGCTCTAAGAAATATCCTTTTTCCCTTCCTTTTTTTTTCTTTTCTTCTTAAATACTGGCTTAACATCTCTATCACTACCACATTAGCCCATGTCCTCAACATTGTTTGCTGGAGCTACTACAAAGGCCTCCTGAGTTAGGGATGTAGCTCAGTGGTAGAGCACTTGCCAAGAATGTGCAGTCCTAGGATTGATTCCCAGCACTACAAAAAAGAAATTTTCTGATGAATTTACCTACTTCCACTCTTGCTTTAGAATGCACTTACCATGTAGTAATCAGAGTAATATTTTTTCCAGTACTGGGGATTGAACCCAAGGGCATTCTATCTCTGAGCTACACCCCCAGCTCGTGTGTGTATGTGTGTGTGTGTGTGTGTGCGTGTGTGTGTGTGTGTGTGTGTACTGGGGATAGAACTCAGGGGTCTTCTACCTCCAAGGTACACTCCCAGACTAATTTTATATTTTATTTTGAAACAGGGTTTCACTAGGTTGCTTATTAAGCTGTTGAGGCTGGCTTCAAACCTGCAATCCTCCTGTCTCAGCATCCCAAGTACTGAGATTAAAAGTGTGCACCACCACGCCCTGCTCCCACCCCATTTTTTAATTTTTTCTTATTTTTGAAACAGGGTCTCACAAAATTGCAAAAGGCCTCACTAAGCAATTGAGACTGGCCAGGAACTTGTGATGCTCTTATCTCAGCCGTACTGGAATTACAAGCTGTGCCACCACGCCCAGTTCAGAGTGATTTTTTAAGGCATAAATAAGATCTTATCATTTTCCTGCTCTACACCCACCAAAGGTTCCCTATTGTAACTTGAATCAAAGCCCAAATCCTCATTCTGATCCTCAGAGCCCTGCTGAATTTTGTTCTTGCCCCTCTCTCTCTTCAGTAACAACTACTTCTTCTCCTCGTCCTTGTCCTCTTCCTCCTCCTCCTCCTTCTCTCCTCCTCCTCTTCCTTCTTTCTTTTTGCAGATCTGGGGATGGAACCCAGGGACATTCAACCTACAAGCTACAACCCCTGCCCTATTTTTAATTCTTTAGTTTGGAACAAGGACTCATTTTCAGAGGGCCTCACTAAGTAGCTAAGACTGTCTGCGAACCACAACCCTACTGTCTCAGCCTCCCAAATGCTGGGATTACAGGTGTGCACCACCACACCTGGCTCTTTTCAATTTCAGGTTGAATGTTCTGCATCCAGATCTTCACATTGCTAGCTCCTCCTTTTCATTCAGATCTCGGTTTCAAGTTCAGGTCCTCAAATAAACCCCCAACACCCACCTTGCTATTCACCCTACCCCATCCCTTTGTGCCTCATCCCATTTAAATTAAATTTCTTTTTCTTGATCCTTAATGATATCAGAAATTTCCCTTATTTCTTTGTTTGCATAATGATTGCCCCTCCCATCAGGACTTTGACTCCATGAGGACTTATCTGTCTAGATCACAGCCATATTGTTATCATGTTGCATAGCACTCTGTAGGACATCAGTGTTCAGTAAACAGTGTTTGAGTGGATTCATACAGTGATTTATCATTTTAAAAAGTGCTTTCATATACATTGATTTCTCTCAGAGCATGTGCAGTCAGGATTATTACCCTCCTAGTCTTATAGATAGAGAAACTGAGACCCAAGAAGTTATGGACGATGGCCTCTGTCATATAATCAGTCAGCAGAGAAAAGTGACCCTCAGTTTTAAATACTATTTCCACTAACACACCTTTCTTTTAGACTGTTCAATGCAATGTCAAGGAGAGTATGTTCCAGGCAGATGTTGAATGCTTTTCTAATAATCTTTCCTGTCTGCACTGTGATCTGTGCAGACTGTCTCCAGTCCCCTAACTTGACACTCTCCATTGTGTGAGGGGGAAGTGGACCAAAGGAATCAGTCAGTGGGAGAGGAAGAAATAATAGGAGTGGGAAGTCAGGAGTCTGGAATTCTAGCATCTACTTTGCTCTTTCCTTCATTGTCTTTTTCTTTGGGCCTCAGTAGGTCCTTCTGTAAAATGGGTGGATGGAACTTGCTGATTTGAAAATCCCTCCCAGTTTTTACATTGCTACTCCGCAGTGCTGTGACTTCTTCTCTGTTTTCTTTGCAGTGCCTTCCCATGACGCAAGGGAGGAAGAATGCTGGTAAGTGCAGGAGATGGGGTTTGCAAACGGTATCCAATGAGATGAAGCTTTTCAGTAAACCTTATTGACCAGATGATCAGGTGTCCTGGCGGGAGTCAGTGGCTAGGATACAAAGCTGAACACTGTCTCCCTCCACTGGGCATTTCAGCTCGGGGCAGAGCCTCTATTTCTCAGATGGAGTTTTGGCTCTTGTGAAGGAGTCAGAAGACGTTTTCCTTCTAGAGGTATCCACAAGTGATAGACACCCCCATGCCTCCCTTGCTCTTACATTCCTCCTCCTCTTCCCCTTCCTCCTCCTCTTCCTTCTCCTCCTTCTTTTTTGCACTACTAGGGATGGAATCCAGGGGCATTCTACCTCCAAGCTACATCCCCAGCCCTATTTTTTAGTCTTTTTTATTTATTTTTATTTTATTTATTTATTTATTTATTTATTTATTTATTTATTTATTTGGTGGTACTGGGGTTCCTGGAAGCCCTTCTACCTCAGGGCTACACTCCCAGACCTATTTTTTTACATTTTTATTTTGGAAACAGGGTCTCCTAAGCCAGCGCACGTGGCTGGCTTTGAACCTGCACGATCCTCCTGTCTCTGCCTCCCAAGCGCGGGGATTACAAGCGTGCGCCACCATGCCCGGCTGTCTTTTTTATTTTTGAAACAGGGTCTCACTGAGTTGCAGATGACCTCACTAAATAGCTGAGACTGGCTGCGAACTGCAATCCTCCTGTCTCAGCCTCCCAAATGCTGATTTTACACGCGTGCGCCACTGTGCCCGGCTCATATGCCTTCTTTCCACTGGGCTATGTATTAGGGGTGAGAGATATGTTAAGAAAAAAGGAACAGGTAAACAGAAGGGGAAGGAAAGAGTCTTGGCATTTGAAGTTCTGTATGTCTAATATTCCCAACACTTGCTTTATCTGGAAGGCTTCCAAGAGGTTAGTTAGACCAAGGGGATAGATGTAGCCTTGCAGTTAAAATTTTCCCTCCTTGAAAAGAAAAGAAACAAAAGAATAGAAAAAGGCGGGATGCAGTGGCAAACTCCTGTAATCCCAGTACTTGGAAAGCTGAGATAGGAGGATCACAGGTTGGAGGCCAGTACATGGTAATTTAATGAGACATTGTTTCCAAATAAAACATAAAAAGGCTTGGGTGTAGCTCGGTGGTAGAACATACCTGGTTTAATCTCCAGTACCATAAAACAAACAAAAAAGAAAGGATGTTTTGAAAGTAGAAGGGAGACCTCTGGGGCAGAAAAGGGGATCAGAAAAAGATTGACATGGAGGGCAAGGTGAGCTAATGGGAATGAAAATGATCAAACTATGTTATATGCATGTGCCAACCTGCCATGATTAATCTTATTATCCCATATAATTAATACGCATGCCAGTAAAAAAAAAAAAAAAAAAAAAAAAACAAGTTATAATGTCACGTTGGGCTAGCCCAACAGCTAACAAAAACAGTAGAGCTGGGTGTGATGGTTCACACTTGTAATCCCAGCACTTGGGAGGCTGAGAAAGGAGGATCTTGCAGGTTTGAAGCCAGCCTCAGTTATTTAGTGAGGCTCTCAGCAACTTTGTAAGACCTTGTTTCCAAATAAAATAGAAAATAGTTCTGGGAGTGTAGCCCGGAAGTAGAAAGCCCCTGGGTTCCATCCCCAGCACCACAAAAAATAAATGAGTAAAGACTAAAAAATAGGGCTGGGGGTGTAGCTCGGAGGTAGAATACCCCTGGGTTCCATCAGGTTTCACAAACAAACAAACAAACAAACAAACACACAAACAAACAAACATCACCTTTTGTTATCTAAAGAGTTTCTTCCAGCCTGACTGCTTTTCTCCCTTCTGCCCTCTGGTGTCTTACTTGGATGTGAACAAGTGAGTGGCATTCTGGGAGCCACTTCCTTCTGTTGAGGAAGACCCAGTTATCTAGTCAGGGATGGCGTTTTTGAAAGGAAGAGAACCCTGAGCAGGGAAGGGTTTGCTGCTAGAGTTGGAAACTCATGACATAGGCCAAACTTTGCTGAGGCCATTGAGGACATCCTCCTGGCTCTGGCTGGACCTAAGCCACTCCCATTGGCTCTGAATTGTCATCCAGATGCGCTCACAAAGCTGGGTGCAATGGCACATGCCTATAATCCTAGCACTTGGGAGGCTAAGAAAGGAGAATCACAGGTTCAAGGTTGGCCTCAATAACTTAGAATCTGTTTCACAATAAAAAAAAATAAAAAAAGGGCCGGGTGTGTAGATCGGACGTAGAATGTCCCGAGGTTCAATCCTCATTATGAAAAAAAAATAAAGATGAACTTACTGAATGGGCATAGTTCCTAGGTGGCAATTAGGCCAAGGGTCACTGAATCAAGGAAGCACCAATGAAATGGCATGCTGAGGGCCTGGGTGGGGCCTCTTGTGAAGGTGTTGAAGAGTCAACACCCTTTCTTCTGAAGACCTTACAAAATAGTTGAAGCTGGTTTTCACACAGTCCTGCCAAAAGGCAGAGGAGGAATCTGATGACCTCCTAGGACTTTTGTACCTTAGAACCCTGAATTCCTGGGTGGCAGCTACTAAAAAAGAACTGGCTGGGAGTGGTGGTACATGCCTGTAATCCCAGTTTACAGGAAGCTGAGGCAGAAGGATCACAAGTTTGAGGCCAGCCTCAATAACTAAGGAAGATACTGTCTTAAAATAAAATACTAAGGGTTGGGGATGGAGCACAGTGGTAGCGTACTTGCCTACCATGCTTACGAAGAAGAACTACTGGTAGGGCAAGATGTTTATTTGCATTGCCATGACAGCAGATGAGAGGGGGCCTATTTTGAAGCAGGAACAATGCTTCGATCAGCATAGAATACATCTGCTCTTCCAGGCACCCCCTCCACCCATCACCATACCAGGACTTCTTGCTGAGCACAGTTCCTGCTTTGCACCAGAGACCTCTGGGGGCACAAGGTCTGTGTGCCGCCCATACTGGTGGAAAGACAAACTTCTCCATTTCAGAGACACCAGCTGCAAAAGCTAAAACGAAAGCCCTCAGTCCCTGAAATAGTAACCCCTCCCAGGCAGCTGCCAAGTCACCTCATTAGAGTGTGCCAGGCTGAGGCACCAGCAGGGCACTGTTGGAGTGTGGGCACCTAGTGGTTGAGTGGTCTGTGGCTTTCGTACAAAAAAGAACAATCTTTTAGGGAATGTGGCCAGGCACACTTATAATGCTCAGATGGGACTGGTCTTTGCACTCCTTTAATTTTGAATATGTCTCTATTTTTTCCCCTTTGGTACTGGGAATTGAATCCAGGGAACTCTACCTCTGAGCTATACCCCATCCATTTTTATTTTGAACCAAGTTCTCCCTAAGTTGGTGAGGGATTCATTAAGTTGCTGAACTTGTGATCCTCCTGTTTTGGGCTCCCAGTTACTAGGATGACAGTCATAAGCCATTGCACCCAGACTGAATTTAAGAGCAAGTGTGAATACATTGTCTCAGCAATCCAGGGACAATTAGAAATGACAAATGAAGTAAATGTGGCAATTGATAGCAGCAAGGCACTGGGCAAAGGGACACCTAGACTATAGCTTTAATTTCATTACAAATTCACTGTGTCTTGGTAAGTTGCTTCCTCACTATAGATGGGAGTTCACATCTATAAAATGGGACTTATTACATGGGATTCTTATATAGACCATAAAATATGGAGCACCAAATAAATGAAAGTGAAAAAGGCATGGTGACACGAGTCTGTAATCCCAGTATTTGAGAGGATGAGATGAGAATCACAAGTTTGAAGCCTATCTCGGCACTTTAGTAAGGCTCTCAACTATTTGGGGAAATTCTGTTTCAGGATAAGGAAATAAAATAGAACTGGGGTTGTAGTTCAGAAGTACAACACCCCTGGGTTTAATCTTTAGTGCAAAAAAGGAAGAAAAAACACGAAAAGTGCTGAACAAATGTGGTTAGTTGAGTTTTTTTTTTTTTGCTGAGGGAATGATTTGTTTTATTATATATTTATGAAATAGATGAGGCGTTTACATGTTTCAGATTTTAAGAGGTACCAAAATAAAGTCTTCCTACTCCTGTTCCTCAACCTCCCAGCAATCTTCTTAGAGGTGGCCAACATTATGAGTTTCTTGGGCCCTGGATGAGTGTAGAAGGTCTGAAGAGAGTAAGCTGTGCTCCACAGGAGTGCAATGGGGAGGCTGTCATTGACTAGGGTGGAAGTGGGGTGAGGGGAGTGTGCAAAAAGGGCAACAAGGCCAGGCATGATGGTGCATATCTATTAATCCAAGTACTTGGGAGGCTGAGACAGAAGGAACACAGGTTCAAGGCCAGCCTCAGCAACTGAGTAAGACCCTCAGAGACTTAGCAAGACCCTATTTAAAAATAAAAAGAAGAGCCGAGCATGGTGGCACAGGCTGGTAATCCCAGTTTTGGGGAGGCTGAGACAGGAGGATTGTGCAGGTTCAAAGCCAGCCTCAGCTACTTAGTGAGGCTCTCAGCAACTTAGTGAGACCCTGTTTCCAAATAAAACATAAAATAGGTCTGGGAGTGTAGCCCTGAGTTAGAAGGCCCCTGGGTTCCATGCCCAGTACCACACACACACACACGCACATACACACACACACACACACACACACACACACACACACACACACACAGAATAAAACTGGGCTGGGGGTGTAGCTCAGAGATAGAATATCCCTGAGCTCGATCTCCAGTACACAAAAAGGGCAACAGAGTAGGAATAGTGAGGCAGTGGCTTGACTGTGCCACTTATTGTGGAATGATCCTCAGAGTCTTCTCTCTGAATCCCAACATTGCTATCTGTACACATGCCATGCTCCCATGTACCACCAGAGCAGACCATAAGTGGTATTGGGGATTGAATCCAGGGGTTTCTGCCTCTGAGCTACATCCCCAGTCCTTTTCATTTTGAAGCAAGGTCTTGCTAAATTGAGGAGGCTGGACTTGAAATTGTGATCCTACGGCCTCAGCCTCCCAGGTACTGGGATTATAGGTGTGTGCTACCATGCCCAGCCCAGCTAGGGAAATTAAGAGACAAAAAAGCCATGATATTGCCTCTAAGCTGACTCTTGCATATCATTTGCATATATAATCCCATTAGGATGAATCACCCCAAAATTCACTTGCTACTACATTATATTTGTCCTAGTGCTCCCATGGATAGAGGAAACCTTGGCAAGGGTCTCATGGGACTCCTTTGTAAAGACTTACAGGACAATATGAGGAGTGTCCAACTGCTCAGAACACATGATGCTGCACAGGGTCCTGCTGTCATGATCTCCCTGAGAATCCATTAGCACAGTGTTTCCAAAACTTCACTTATTTGTTATGTGAACCAACTTCAGAAATTTTGCAGTAATGATGATGGAACCCAGGGCCTTACACATGCTAGGCAACCTCTCTACCACTGAGCCCAGCTTCCGATGTCAGAAGTTTTGCCATCACTTTATCTTGTGCCATTACATATTCAGTCTTTTTCTTTGTCACCCCAATTTTAAACAGTGTCACACCAATCTTAAACAATAACCTCATCCTAGGCAGTATATAGCTATGAAGTTATATTCTGAGCTACTAGTCGGGATTTTCTAAAATGCAATCAATTAGCCAGGCGTGGTGGCGCACGCTTATAATCCCCGCGCTTGGGAGGCGGAGACAGGAGTATCACGCAGGTTCAAAGCCAGGCATGCTGGCTTAAGAGACCCTGTTTCCAAATAAAAATATAAAATAGGTCTGGGAGTGTATCCCGGAGGTAGAAGGGTTTCCAGGAACCCCAGTACCACCAAAAACAATTGCAATCAATTAAATATATCCATCACATTCCAAAGTGCCAATGTATCACTCCAAATCATCTCATGCTGATGTTTAGCAAATACTGCAAGATGCAGAAAAGTAGTCAAAAGAGCCAGCAGGTCAGGAGGGGGCTTCTGGGATTTCTGCATCACCTCAAGCTTCTTCCAGGTCCTCATACCATGTTGTGTGAGCACAAATTGCTCCTAAGATGAAGATTTTGGGAGTCTAAGAGGAATCTCCTTTTTCCATACAAAACCCATATTTCAAAACTGCCTCTCAGGTACTGGAGTGAGAGCATTTCATTGGAGGGGTCGGAAGTTCTACAATCCAGTCTTAGTCCTGTCCTTTGTGAGCTGTGTGACCTTGGACTTGTCTCTGAATGTCCCCAACTAGAAAATGAATCGTTTGCTCTACATTGCTTTGAAATCCAAAGATATGTTGACTTGGAGATCCCAGTTCTGTTGAACCCATTAGTTCTTCTTCCCATCAGCCTGTGGAGAGATGAGGGCTTGCTGACCTTCCCTCCCACAGCCCTTGCACCAAATCCTCTCTGAGGCCTTTTGCCCCCAGTGCACAAAGCTTTTTTTTTGTTGGCAGAACCATTTGGGGCTGCCCTTCAGGATCCTGCTGAAGTGGCCCCGGCAACCTGGGGGGTAATAGTTTGCCTGTAACCAGAGCCCCTGCTCCCAACCCCACTGGCTCCTGTCTGGCTACAGGCTTGGCCTCTGCACCAGACTTCTGTCTATCAGCTGTCCCAGACTCTGCCCCCCCCAGCTCCCAGGTCCTGGAAGACCTATATAAAAGGTAAAGAATAGAAATTGATTTAAATACATTCAAGCTGGGCGTCGTACGTCATGCTTGTAATCCCAGTACTTGGGAGGCTGAGACAGGAGGATCCTGCAGGTTTAAAGCCAGCCTCAGCTACTTAGTGAGGGAGGCTCTCAGCAACTTAGTGAGACCTTATTTCCAAATAAAAAATATAAAATAGGGCTGGGAGTATAGCCTGGAGGTAGAAAGCCCTTGGGTTCCATTCCAAGTACCACACACAAAAATAAATAAATACATACATTCATTGTATTTATTATATTTTACTTATTTTATTATACTTTACTTATGTTTATTGTAATTTGCTTATTTCATTTTATTTATTACATTTTTATTTATTGAAATGCATTAATTTAAGATACTATTTGGCATCACCTCCAAAATCACAGCAGAGAGGAGGCTAAAATACTAAGCATATGAAAATCATCAGAATAGGCTGGGTGTGGTGGCGCACGCTGTAATCCCAGCACTTGGGAGGCTGAGACAGGAGGATAGCGCAGGTTCAAAGCCAGCCTCAGCTACTTAGTGAGGCTCTCAACAACTTAGTGAGACCCTGTTTCCAAATAAAATATAAAATTAGGTCTGGGAGTGTAGTTGGGAGGTAAAAGGCTCCTGGATTTCATCCCTAGTACCACCAAAAAATAAAAAGAAAAGAATCAGAATAAATATATAACCTACTTTTTATAAAATGACCTAATCACCCTTGTAACACATTCTTCACAGATTTGGTCAATTAACATTTGTTGTTTTACAAAGAAAATCCATTGGTTTAGGGAAATCATCAGGACATTGAGAAGTGATTTTAAGAGCCAGGGCTAAACCAAATGTGGCAACACACACCTGTAATCCTAGTATTTGAGAGGTTGAGACAGGAGAATTGCAGGTTCAAGACCAGCCTTGGCAATTTAGCGAGACTCTATTTCAAAATAGAAAATAAAAAGGGCTGGAGATGTAGCTTGGAGATAGAGTCTTTGAGTTTAATTGCTAGGACTACAGGGGGGAAAAAGAACATCTGTAGGGCACGACTTAGCTAAAATTTGACAGATATTTTACCCAGAAACATGAAATACTATAAAGGTCTACTTAGGGGAGTATCTGGAATTGATTATTATTTGAGACAGGAAACCTTTCAACTATGATGTACAGTGAATTCAGCCTAGAGAAAAACTCAGGTTTTGAGTTGAGTGACTTAGGATCTAGTCTCATATCTGCCTTTAACATTTTCCATGGATTTGTTTTAGTTGCCTCCCCTCCCTGGGCCTTGGATCAATTGTCTGAAAAATGAGAAGGTTGAACTAGAAGGTCTCAGGGTCCTTCTGCACTTTGACTTCATATTGCCCCCTGTCTCCTAACCCCTATGCCCATTTCAGAAGTCAGACTGAAAGGAGGGTGTAGGGTCAGTGGAAAGGGCAATTTCAAGATGTTCTTTGAGGGTGGGGAAGGGTTCACATGGCTGTGGAAGAGTATAAGCGCTTTCCTTGGGGCCCAAAGGGACTGGAAAGCCCAGATCCCTGGTTCCTGTTTTCAAGAGTATAATACAGAATTAGGCCTATGCTTACAGATGTAGGTTGGCCAAATACACTGAGGCACTGTCTGCTTGATTGTTTTCACAGCCTGAGCCAATCCAGAAGATCAGGGAATGGAGAGAGAATAAGAATTGCAGGTGGAATGCCAGGGCTGTAAAGGACGAAGGAAGTCCATTGGACATTATTCACCAGAAAGGCCTATGAGTCCTTCAAACTCAACACTGAAAACTCTTCATCATTCCTCTGGAAATCTTCTCTGGAAATCTTCTCCAGGATTTCCTTTCTTGGTTAATATACCACCATCCACCCAAGAATCATGGGAATTACCCACACTCTTTATCTTTATCTTTCCCTATAGCTGTCATTCAGCCACCGAATCATGCATATGAGACCTCTTTGTTATACTTCCCGAATCTGTAATTTCTTTGTCATGGAAGCTAATATAGCCTTCTATCTAGAACTATAGCAGCTCTAGCATAAATGGTGCTGTTGCTTCCTAACTGACCTCCCTGTCACCATGTGTTTGCTCCAAGTTCACCATCCATACTGCTGCCAGAGTTCTCTCTTTAACAAAAGTTTGAGTCTGATGTGGTGGTGCACACCTGTCATCTCAGTACTTGGGAGGCTGAAACAGAACAGTTGCAGGCTTAAAGCCCACCTTAGTAATATAGCGAGATCCTATTTCAAAGTAAAAAGGGCTGGGAGTATAGCTCTGAGGCAAAATGTCCCTGGTTCAATCTCCAGATCAAAAAACAAAAATTTATGGCTGGGGATGTAGCTCAATAGCAGAGCACTAGCCTAGCATGTGTAAAACCCAGGGTTCTATCCTTAGCACCGGAAAAATAAAAATAAAAAATAAAAACAAAACAATTGTGATGGCTTCTTAGCTTTGGTCAAAATTCAGCTTCTTTGCGTTGGCATTCAAGGCTGTTCACAACTTAACTTGCCTGTCTCACTTCAACTTCCACTATATCACCACATTTCTGAGCACCATGGGACAGCTCACTATTTGTTGAACATACTTGAAACCCTTATTTTAGACTCTCTACTTGGAGTTTCTTTGCCAGTCTCCATTCTTGGCTTATCAAACCATCCTCAGATTCCCTCCCCTTCCCATCTTGTCTGAAACTCTATTATAATACATTACACTGTCCTGCATTGGCTGCTCTTCTTTCTTGTCTTTTCCACAGACCATGAACTCCAGGGACGAATGGGCACAGGGCTGGAAGCTTCTTGTACAATGGCTACATCAGTTACTAAGCTCAGGGCCTCACATAAACAATGAATCTGCCCAGGACTGTCTTTTATTTTTGATGGCATAGCAAAAGAACTTCTGGTTATCAGACTGGTGAATTCTCCCTTTCACATACTTTGTTTCCTATCATTTCAGCTCTGAACTAGCTATTGACACAGAGCCCCACTGGCTCTGAGATGATAAAATGTCTTGTGACAGGGCCTTCGGGGCCCAGTAGTTCCAGCTACTGGTGCAGGTCTGTATAAAACACACTTCTACAAAACTCTTACAATTTGGAGGTTGCCCTACATCTTGAGACAGGAAGGACACTTTGGTGACATATTAACCATTGTTTTTCAAGCCAAATATCGAGAAACTCTAGAGTCCCCAGAGACTCCTTGAGGGTGTGAGAGGAGAAAGCTAAGGAGTAGCTCTTGCTTGCATCATTCAAGCAAATCTATTTTACCTTTTGGGGTTTCCATGGAGATTTCATTTGGAGACTGGATTCTAGTACATCAATGTGGATGTTGAAGATCAGTTGTAGTGTTCAAATGATGAAAGCCTCCCTTTTATACCATTCTGCTCCATTCTAACCAAACTAGCCAAGTATCAGGAAACATTCTTATTCATTCTATTCTCAGCTAATTTTTTTTTTAATATTGAACCAGAATCAGCCTTATAGCAAGTTCCATCCAGTAGTCCTGTTTTGTATGTCCTTGGACTCTCATGAGAGTAGAATGTTCCTTATTCCTTAGGGCTACTAGCATTTAAAATTCCCCAAAGTCTGAAGTCGAAGGGATTTTATAGCTCATATAGACTGATGGTCTTATTGCTGTTGGCAAATCGGAAACCCAAAGAAATTAAGTGACCTACACAAAAGCATATAGCTAGTGGGTGACAAAACTGAAGCTAGAACCTAAGTCCTTAGTCACTTATGATGTCTTCCCCAGAATCTGTCCTCCGGAGTGAATATTCCTGGTACTCCCTTGCACAGGCAGTCATTATTATATTATTATTATATTATTATTATTATTATTATTATTATTAATTTTTATACTGTGATTGAACCCAGGGCATTCTATGTCTGAGAACCCCCCAGCCCTTTTTATTGTTTTGTTTTGAAACAGAATCTTGCTAAGTTGCTGAGATTGGTCTCAAACCTGCTATCCTTCTGTCTTAGCCTCCCAAGTACTAGGATTAGAAGGCATACAGTGCCACATCTGGCTTACCCTTGGCTCTTAAAAATCATTTCTCACTGTCCTGATGATTTCTCTAAACCAACAGGTGAAGATCAGCCACTGGGCCTGTGAAAGCTCCATGGCTCCCAGGGTTTGGTCTGCCTGGGGAAAGGGGCAAAGCAAAGGAGAACAAAGTGGCATCAGAAACAGAACTGGTCCCTCTCCAAAGCTTTAGAGTCATTCTTCATCCTCCTCTTCTTACCATAGGTCTGAATTCCAAAGAGCCCTCCCCCAAGGCAGGACAGCCAAGTAGCAGCTTTCAGAGGGTTCTTCTGACCTGTTTGCTAGAGGGTTCCTGCTGTGTGACTTTTTACATCCCAAACGCAGAAACAGGAAGAATTGGTTTGGTTTGAGTTTTGAGAAGAAAAATGAAAACATAGGAAGCAGGGCTCCTGAGAACAGAGGCTTCCAACCTTGTGTCCATTTCTCCCTGGAGCATGATATTTCAGGGAATACATTCCACAGAGGAAGGGAATGGCCTCCCTTATTAAAAACAAAACACAAAGCTCTTCAAGGTTTGGAAAGAGAAAAAGGACAAAAGGAGATTCTTGAAGAGAGGGGCAGTTGGTTCAGAATCTTCATCCATTCCCCCTCACCCCATCCACCACTTAAAACTGTCATTACTTTTATCTCACTGCTCTTATCACCACATCCCTGCCAGATGTCTTGTTCTATTTAACCTATGGCTCAAAAGAGAATCCAAGCCATTTTTGGTTTCTCTGAAAATCACCAAAGTAGGCTGGCACTCAGAATCTTCCTTTAAAACCAAGAAAAAAAAAAACAGACATAAATTAATTACAAAACATGCAAAGAGCAGAATGACATTCAGGCTTAACAAAGAACAGGCTTTGGTTGGGTGTGGTAGTTCATGCCTGTTATTCCAGTACCTAGAAGGCTGAGGCAGGAGGATCTTGGGTTCGAGGAAAGCACATAGCCATGTTGTAAGATTCTGCTTTAATTTTTTTAGAGCTGAGGGTTATGGCTCAAAGGTACAACACCCCAGGGTTCAATCCCCAGAACCACAAACGATAAATGGACAGGCTCTTGCTTTCAGAAACCTAGCAAAAGCAGGGATGTACTTTGCTATTCCTCAGATATCTCCCAGAATAACCACTTCATTACCCCTAATAAGCTGCTGCCTTTGTCTGGCTTTCTTCTCTCTTAGTTCTCTATACTGAGAGGCAGGTGTTATCTTGTTTTCCTACCACTGTTGTTAGAAAGACCAATGGTTTTAGGAAAAAGGGGGCAAAAATGGTGTTTTAGAAAAAATCTTTCTAGGAACTCCTAGGGTCCTTTTCAATTCTGGTTTTGGGGCTGAGGAACATGGCTACTTCACAGCTATTTGACAGGGTAGAAATGTATACCATCTTTGGGTGCTAGAGAAACATAGCTTACTCTGCAAGGAAATCATCTCTGCTTACCTTTAACATTTCTACAGGCCCACGTATACATATGTGATGAGTGTAGCATTAATGCACATACACACAAAACTTTTTTCCTCAAATCCTAATTTTATTTATTTATTTATTTTAAAATTTTTATTGGTGCATTATATTCATACATCATATTGGGGTAAAAAACTTGTGTATACATACATGTACACGTCACTGATTTAACCCCTACCCAATTCCACCCCATTCCCTCCCCACCCCTCCTTCCCTTGCTTGGCTTGGTGGTTGACTTCAATATGTTTAAGTACATTGTGTGTTTTAGAGATTTTCCTCTTCCCCCCCTCTTTCTCCTCCTTTAGGTTGCCTTGTTTGCTCCTCTATAGGATTTCCTTTTTCATCTAGAGTTCCTCCTATGACCCATTTCTCCCTAACTCTCACATATTAGGGAAAGCATCTGATTTCTTATTTTTTGTGATTGACTAATCTCACTTAGCCTCCAGTTCCATTCATTTCCCTGAAAATGATGTAATTGAATTTTTTTTTGATGGCTGAGTAAAATTCCATTGTGTACATATCCCACAATTTTGTAATCCATTCATCTGTTGATGGACATCTTGGCTGGTCCCATAGTTTGGCTATGGTGAATTGTGCAGCTATGAACATGGATACATATGCATTAGTTTGGTAGTTTGGTTTCCTATCTTTTGGGTAGATACCCAGAAGTAGTATTGCTGGATCAAATGGTAGATTTGTTCCCATTCTTCTGAGGATTCTCCATACAGTTTTCCAAAGTGGTTGCACTAATTTGCAATCCCACCAACAATGACTTAGAGTTCCCACTTCTCCACATCCTCACCAGCATCTGTTGTTGTTTGTGTTTTGAATGATTGCCATTCTAGTTGGAGTTAGGTGAAATCTCAGGGTACTTTTTATTTGCATCTCTATATCAAATCCTAATTTTAAAGTATAAGGAGACCTTTGCCACTCAAAACCATACCACTGTCTATACTGGTGCCAAAGGTAAAGAACCTCTTCCTGGGCATTGCTTCTAAGAGCTTCTGCTTGTGATGTCTCACTTTTTTTTCTACAAGATCTAAGAGAAAAAAAAATCACTTTATGTGAAAGCAAGCACAAAACTGCTGTGAAATAGTATATAAGTTTCCCTTGAATTTGTAAGACAAAAGTGAAGACAAAAGAGAAGTTTCTCACTGGTGACTGGTTACATGGGATTCTCTCCCAGTTGCTAGGGACTATGTAGAGGATGAATCCATTATACTCATTTGGGAATGCTACGGTGCAAAAGTCTGAGAAGTATTGATTTAAATGGTGGACAGAAAAGGGGGATAGCAATTTTGTCTCATCTCTCCAGAACATCACATCTAACATAGAGCTGGCACAGAGAGAGTTATTGGGGAATTCTTGGCTCTATCCATTCATTCATCCATGCATCTATCCATCCTGCAAAGAAATAAGAAAAAAAGGTAGTTTTAGGGTGGAAGAAAGAACTCAGTTTCTAGAGAATCAAGACAGCTATGGTGGATCTGAAGTCTGACTTTGTCAGTTCTCTCAGCTTGAAAATGGGAGCCCACACTGAGAATGGTGGTATGCACCTGTAATCCCAGTATTTAGGAGGCTGAGACAGGAGAATTGCCAAGTTCAAGGACAGGCTCAGCAAGTAGTGAGATTCTCATCAACCTAGTGAGATCTTGTTTCAAAATAAAATAAGGCTGGGGTGTAGATCAGAGTTAGAATGTCTCTGGGTTCAATCCCCAGTGTCTGTCTGTCTGTCTGTCTGTCTGTCTCTCTTTCTCTCTCTCTCTCTCTCTCTCTCTCTCTCTCTCTCTCTCTCTCTCTCTCTCTCACACACACACACACACACACACACATAATCAAATGCCAAACTCCTGGGTTGTGGGACCTAAGTTTGATAATGGAGGCTCCTCAATAAGCTCACAGGCAATACACAAATTATAGTTATTAAATGACAATAAAAATGACTATCACGACTAGCCCAGAGAGCAAAGGAAGCATTTTCTCTAGTCCAGAAGTTGATTTGAGATTAAGAAAGCAGGAGGTAAGCCTCAGGAATGAGCCCCTGGGCCTCAGGGCTGGGGAAGGCCTATGTGAAATAGTGACTCCAGAGCCCTACCCCACTCCAGAGAGGCAGTGCATAGGCCACAGGGGAACTTGCAGTGGACTGATGGAAGGATCAGATGTGCCTCAGTCAGCTCTCAAGTCACAAAGACCAGATGTGTTTTCCTTCTCATGTCTGCCATGAGCCCCTTTGAAAAGGCCCAGTTCACAGCAGGGTCATTCATCATTGGGGCTAACGTACAACCAAGCAGGTTGTGTTGACTTGGCTGCTAACACACTCTGTGACCTTGGGCAAGTAATTTTTCCCTTCTGGGTCCCCAATTTCCCCACCATTAAAAAGAAACAACTTTTCATTTTAATGACTGAAGATGTAGCTCACTGGTAAAATGCCTGCCTAGCATGAATGATGCCCTGGGTTCCATTCCCAGCACTGAAAAAAAGAAAAGAGTGGTGGTGGTGGTGGTGGTGGTGGAGGAAGAGGAGGAGGAGGAGGAGGAGGAGGAGGAGGAGGAGGAAGAGGAGGAGGAAGAGGAGGAAGAAGAAGAGGAGGGATTGGATTGGTTGGTATTTAGACCCATCAAGCTCCTACATTCTGTTCTGCTTTTTTATGGTTCTTGGATTAAACCCAGGGGGATTGGATTGGTTGGTATTTAGGCCCATCAAGCTCCTATATTCTGTTCTTCTGCTTTTTTTTATGGTTCTGGGATTAAACCCAGGGGTGCTCTACGGCTGAGCTATGTCCCCAGCCCTTTTTATTGATTTTTTTTATTGATTTTTTTTTTTATTTTGAGGCAGAGTCTCACTAAGTTGCTGAGGCTGGTCTTGAGTCTGTTATCCTCCTGTCTCAGTCTCAGTGGCATACACCATTATGTTTGGCTATATTTTATGTTTCTACCACCCTTAGTTGGAAAGGGGTTTGGCCTTGATTTTACAAAAATGTGAAAAATATGATTTTCCAAAAATTGTGTTCTGATAAATCTGATAATTTGACACCAAATCCTGGGTTCTGGTGAAAAGCAATTGGGGAGAGGGTGCGTGGTTGAGGAGTTCTTCTGCCTGTAGGTCGGCTGGTCACGATGGGTCCCTGTGCTTGCATCTGGCTAAACTGGACCAGCTGGATGCCTCCAGGGCAAACTGAGATCACAGTCCAGGTGAGGGACATGTGGATAAAAGCAGGTGTTTCCCAAGCCCTGGACTGTGGCCCAGGTACCTCACAATATAAAATGAGGAAAGGAAAGAAAACAGGAAATCCTACCCACTACGTGCAACTAATTGTTCAGGAAGAATTACTTCTAGGCAGGCCTGTTGTCTCATAAGTCAATGACAGCTGCCAAATGGAAATGGCTGACTTTTTCAGTCTCTGAGATTCTCAAATTCCCTGTTCCCCCATCCCAGTCTGTTTAGACTTTTGGCATTCTTCAAAGCCCAGCTCAAATATTGTTCCCTCCCTCTTTCAAATCCCCACAATACTGTATATCTGACTTATAGCACAGATCATGTTCTGCTTTGTGTTTGAGCTATTTCCTTTCACATATGGATTAAAAATAAAGAACATGTTCTGAGTAAAAATTTCAACATGGGTATCTGGTCATAAAAGAGAGAGTCAAAATTCCCTAACCCCTAATGCCCAGTTTCTAGAGTTACCCACTGTTAAGAGAGGTTTGCTTTGTTTTTGTAGCTTCCCAGAAATATTCTATTGTCCATGCTATTGAAAATGCAGGAATACAGCCAGACATGGTGACATGCACCTGTACTTCCAGTACTTGAGAGGCTCAAGTACTTAGCAACTTAGTGAGTCTCTGTTTCAAAATTAAGAAATAAATAAAAAGGAACAGGGGTATATCTCAGAGGTAGAGTATCCTTGGATTCAATCCTCAGTACAAACAAGACAAAACAAAAAAGAAGACAAAATTCAAGACCATTACATTTTTTTTTTGTCAGAGCACTTGCTCCAGAGTCTAAATACTTGAGATTGAGATCAGATCAATTTGAATGAATTGTGTCTCCTCTTTGATCTGTAAATGGGACAACCTTTCCTCTCTAGCTATCTTACAGGGCTGCTGTAAAGGCCAAATGAGATAAAAAGCACCTAGGAGACTGCAAGCAGTGTACTATTTATCTCCCTGCTTGTCTCTGCAACTTGAGCCTAAGTACCTTTGAAATAGAAGCCTTGGCTCATAGGGGGCTCTGTCCTTATTGCTCCTAGTTTTGGTGACTGATCCAGAGCAGGCAGGTGGTGATGCTGGGGAATAATAGAACTGAATCCCCAGAGTTGTACTATGAACCTAAAGGTATCGATGCTCTGCTCCGGCCCGGTTCTGGGCACACAGTTCCTTGGAGAGGACCATTTTTCTGGAAGTTTCTTGGCTTACAAAATGCTGTTCTTCCACCAAGTGGGCACTGGCTGGATCTTGTTCCCATGCACTTTATTCCTTTAAAACTTCTGCAACTCTTGCTTCCACTCTCTTCTTCCTTTTGTTTGCAGTAGCTGAGATTCCGGCCTCAATTCAAAGCTTTCAGAGTTCCTACCAAAAAGTGATCGTGGCATACACCTGTAATTAAAGTGCTTGGAAGGCTGAAACAGGAGGATCATAGGTCTGAGGCCAACCTCAGTAACTTAGCAAGACTTTAAAATGAAAAGTAAAATGGGCTGTGGCTTTAGTTTGGAAGTAGAGCGCCCGTGAGCCAACCTCAGGCCCACAAAAAACAAAAATGTGTGTGAATATGCGTGTGTGTGTGTACACATGCACAAGTGTAAAGGGAGTAGATTCAATTTTTAAATGAATTAGATATAAAATTATTGGAAATTAGGGCCAGGAAGCTTCTCAGATGTCATTTAGTCCAACTTCCATAACTCCCCTTCAACCATTCACAGATGATAAAACTGAGACCTGAAAAAGGGAAAAGACTTGCCCAAGGACTTAGTGGCTCCAAAGCCAAGTGAAGGAAGAAAGGGGTGAGTCATTGCAATTTAACTATGGACGGAGAAGGTTAAAGTTGAGGGAAATTAGCCTGGGGAAGGTGGGCAGGGCCCCAGAAGAGATGACTGTGAGCAGAGAGAAGGGAGGATCAATCAGGAGAAGTAGTCAAGAGCAGCTGCTAAATTCCCCTGGAAAGTGGAAATAGAAGAAATGTGATGGCTGTGGTTTAGCAAGTTATTAAGAGTCTTGCTGAGCAAGGACAGGGAGGAGAGAGGAAGAGAGCTCTGGAGGCCAGAAAAGGAGTACCAAGGGAAGAAGGAGGGCTAAGCCAGGGGCATGGAGATTTAGCGATAGGGTCAGTAAGAGCAGAAAAGGAGCAAATCAGAAGTCCCATACCATGTGGGGCATCCAGCCACCTTCTATGTTCCTACCAGATTTACTGCCTGATTTCTTCTAAGTTCTGAGCACTTGAGCCAGTCCTTATTTTCTTAGCAAACTCAGCACTCGTCCCTGTCCACTGTTTAGAGAAGTGGCTTCTGACTGCAGATTTTTACCTCAGCATATCTGGCAAACCATAAACAGCACTGTGCAGCTCTATGGCCATGATTTTAGTTGCAGATTGCGAGTTGAACTCAGCCAGTTTTATATATTAAAAATAATTTGAGCCGGGCGTGGTAGCACATGCTTGTAATCCCAGCATTCGGGAGGCTGAGATGGGAGGATCACAGTTCGCGGACAGCCTCAGCTACTTAGTGAGGCCCTTTGCAACACAGTGAGACCCTGTTTCAAAATAAAGAATAAAAAATAGGGCTGGGGGTATAGCTCGGATGTAGAATGCTTCTGGGTTCCATCCTCAGTACCACAAAAAATTTTTTTTTCCAATGAAACCCACAGCAATAAAAATAACTGAATACTTATTAAGAAGCAATACATGTGAGTAGTGAGAGCCCTGGTGCCAAACTGCCTATATTTAAATTCCAGTTGTACCTCTCATATACTATGTAATTTTGGATACATTGCTAAGCTTCTCTGTGCCTCAGTATTTTTATCTATAAAATGAGGATAATAGTAGTGTCTTTTGTGAAGGTTTGGAAGGATCAAGTTTAGCCTCTGAAAATGCTGGCACGTAGTGCTCAAAATGATAGCTGTTATTCTGGACGCTTGTAATCCCAGCGTTTGGGAGGTGGAGACAGGAGGATCGCACAGGTTCGAAGCCAGCCTCAGCTACTTAGTGAGGCTCTCGGCAACTTAGTGAGACTCTGTTTCCAAATAAATTGTAAAATAGGGCTGAGGGTATAGCCTGCAGGTAGAAAGCCCCAAGCCCCTGGATTCCACCCCCAAGTACCACAAAAAAATGGTAGCTGTAATTATCATCACTGTTTTATGTTAGATGCTGCTTTAAGCATTTTACTCATTGTTATGTCACATAAGGTAACTGAGGCCCAGATGCAAGAAGAACACTTCTAGTCCATTGGCTTCTAATATTTTGGTACTGGGGATTTTAACCAGAGAGTTCCACCTTTGAGCTACAACCCAGCCCTATTTAAAAAAAAACATTTGAAACAGGATTTTGTTAATTTGCTGAGGTCCTCACTTAGTTGCTGAGGATGGTCTTGAACCTGCAAACCTTCTGTCTCAGCATCCCAAGTACTAGAATTGCATGCATGTGGCACCATGCCCAGATTCTTTGCCTTTTTTTTTAATGGTCTGATCACGTAGCCCCAGTTTTTAGAAAAGGTTACCATAGTTGAAAGGTTAAATTAAATCAAATAAATTAAGATATATACCATGTTAAAAAAAAGAAAGGCTAAATTCAATTTTGTCATGCTTTTTCTCTTTTCCAGCAGTTGATGAGTTTTATTTTTTATTTTTCTGCTGGTTTAATGTATTTATTTATTATTGGTGCAGTGTAGGTACACACTGTTGCCAAATTCTAAGTGATATATTTAGATATACATATATCACAAGGTGTATTTCTGTCTTCCACCTCCTACCTCCCTTCCTATACATGCTATTGATACTGGGATTGATACTTTTATATGCATCAGCATAACATTATTTAGTCTGTTTCCTTCCTCAATCCTTCACTGTCCCTTCCCCCTTCTATACCACAGTCCCCTTCCACTACTGGTCTCTCTCCTCATTTTCAAGAGATCCATTGGCTTTTAAGATTCCTTAGGACCAGGTATGATGGCACAAGCCTGTAATCCCAATACTTGGAAGTCTGAGACAGGAGAGTCACAGATTGAAGGACAGCCTTAGCAACTTAGTGAAACTCTATTTCAAATTAAAAAAATAAAATAGTGCTATAAGTGTAACACAGATGTAGAACACCCCTGATGTTCAATCCTCAGTATCATAATAAGTAAATAAAAATAGAAAATAAAAAGAGCTGGTGGTGTAGCTGAGAAGCAGAATGCCCTTGGGTTCAATATCCAGCACCAAAACTTCAGACTCTCCCTTCTTCCACAAAATGGAATCCTATGTGAAACTCTACTATATAAAGAAGATATAAACAGCAGGGCTCTAATTGAAGCAAGATGAGGCCTGGAGCCTCCTGGATCAGCCTTGCTTTGTTCTCCCCTCCAACAGCCCCATGCTAGGACAATAATTTGATCAAAAAGAATAGCCTCATGGTTGAAGTAGAACACACAACAAACACCCAGGCTTGGGGCAGAGAAGGAGGAAGAGGGAGTGCGCAGGAGGGGAAACTCATATCCTGCTGGGGTCACCCTGAAATTCAAGACAACAAAACAGGCCCTAACCCCTTCAGGGCCTCTTCCTATACAGGGTTTGGGGTTCTTTTGTGACAAAGGATAGAGTCCCCTCTCACTTCATTCTCCAGTCTGCAGGATGCAGCCGACCAGGGGCCAAATCCCACCATCTGGGCCTTCTGATTGGGCTCTTGGCCTGAGTTGGCATTTT
This sequence comes from Muscardinus avellanarius, assembly GCF_963383645.1. NCBI lineage: Eukaryota > Metazoa > Chordata > Mammalia > Rodentia > Gliridae > Muscardinus > Muscardinus avellanarius. The sequence goes on from NC_137792.1 coordinate 107,568,279, forward strand.
TCAGAGGCTCCTTCTTCTCCAAATTCCAGGATGGCAGCCTGACTTCCAATCCATTGTTGTAGGGGAAGTAAGGGGAGGCTGGCACTCTGCCCTTTTCACAGCTTACGTGTGCATGCACCCTAGTCTAGGATGCAACAAAGCCAAGGTTGTTTATCTAAGAACCTGAGAGTTGCCAACATTTGTTTCGAGGACATCAACATGGGTTACCTGGGGACACGATGCTAAGGAGAAATTATGGCAGAAATTCCCCCAGAGAACTTTAAAGTCTCTCTCTCTCTTTCTTCCTTCCTTTCTCTTTCTCTCTCTCTCTCTCTCTCTCTCTCTCTCTCTCTCTCTCTCTCTCTCTCTCCTCTCTCTCTCTCTCTCTGGCAGTACTAGGGATTGAACCTGGGGCATTCTACCTCCTAGCTACACCTCAGCCCTTTTTAATTTTGAAATAAGGTCTCACTAAGTTGCTGAGGCTGGTCTTGAACCTATGAATGAGCCAACGATCCTCCTGTATCAGCCTCCCAAGTACCGGGATTACAGGTACATGGTGCCACAGCCTGCTGGAATCCCTTCTTCTGACCAAATCTTTTAAGCTCACCAGGCCTGTTGAGAGTCTGAGGCACTTACTTTGGAGGACCCACACAAACTGAAGGGTAAAGCCTGGATGTAGGTCTTGGAGTGGTTTGCTTCGCTCAGGCTAAATCTCAAGAAGGCCATCTGAATCAGGAGGGATGAAATGGGTATTTGGAGGGCCTACCAGCTCCAGGCTGGCTGTGTGGAGGCCCTGTCTGCTTGGTGCTCTCTCAGGCACTGGCCTAGAATCCCACAGAGATATACACCAAGTAATGGATACAAGCAAAGTCCTCCTAGATCATCACAAGAGGAAAGGAGGCAGATTTCTGACTCCCAAGCTACAAACTGCTTCTTTGACACAAAAGTATATTTTGACAAGTAGAATGCTTAGAATACCATGCAGCATGTAAGAATAATAACAGCTACCATGTTGTATGTATGTATGTATGTATGTATGTATTTATTTATGTGTATGCGTGTGTGTGGTGTGGTACTGGATGTGGAATCCAGGGGTGTTCTATTTCCAAGCTACATCCCAAGCTCTATTTATTTATTTATTTATTTATTTATTTATTTATTTTTATTGGTTCATTGTAGTCACACATCTTAATGGGGTACAAGATGGTGGAGGCACACATGTACACATCACTCATTTAGCCCGTCCCCAATTCCCACCCACTCCCTCCCACTCCCTTTCTCATATTTGGCTTAGTGATTGACTTTGATATGTCTGTGAATGTACATCATGTACACTAGGGAGTTTCCCTCTTTCCCCTCCTATCCCCTTCATTTAGGTGGCCTTGTTTGCTTATATATGGTTTCTCCTTCTTCATCTATAGTTCCTCCTATGAACCATTTTCATTCTAGCTTCTACATATTATGGAGATCATCTGATTTTGTACTTTTTGTAATTGAATAATCTCACTTACCATAATGTCCTCCGGTTCCATTCATTTCTCTGCAAATGACATAATTTTGTTCTTCTGTACATATCCCATAGTTTTGTAATCCATTCATCTGCTGATGGACATCTTGGCAGTTCTATAGTTTGAAAATTGTGAATTGCACAACTATGACAAAGATACCCATGCATTATTCTAGTACTTGGTTTCCATTCTTCTGGGTAGTACCCAGAAGTGGTACTGCTGGATCATATGGTAGGTTCATTCCCATTCTTCTGAGGATCCTCTGTACTGTTTTCCAAAGTGTTTACACTAATTTGCAATCCCACCAACAATGTACTAGAGTGCTCATTCCTCTACCCTCTCACCAATATTTGTTGTTTTGAATGATTGCCATTTTAATTAAAGTTAGGTAAAATCTCAGAGTAGTTTTGATTTGCATCTCATTGCCAATGATGTTGAACATTTTTTCATGCATTTATTGGCCATTTGAATTTTTTTGTTAAGTGTCTATTTAGTTCACTTGCCCAATTTTTGACTGGATTGTTTTCTTAGCAGTGAGTTTCTTGAGTTCTCTGTATATTCTAGATATTAGTCCACTATCAGAGGAATGGTTGGCAAAATTTTTCTTCCATTCTGTTGGCTCTCTGCTGAGGTTCTTGATAGTTTCTTTTGCTGCACAGAAGCTCTCCAATTTAATGCAATCCCACATATTGATCATTCTTTTAATTTCTTGTGCTTTTGGGGTCTTCTTGAAAACTTTTTTACCTGTGCCTATGTATTGAAGTGTTAAACCTATGTCTTCTTCAAGGAGCTGCAAGGTCTCTGGCCTGATTTTCAAGTCTTTGATCCATCTGAAATTGACTCTTGTGCAGAGTGAGGAAGTGGAGTTTATGTCTATTTTTTCTGCGTATTATTAGCCAGTTTTGCCAACACCATTTGTTAAAGAGGCTTTTTTCAGTGTATGTTTTTGGTCAGTTGGCTGTAAGTGTGCAAATTTGTTTCTGAGTCCTCTATTCTGCTCCATTGGTCTATGTCTGTTTTGTACTAATACCGTGCTATTTTTTATTACTATGGCTTTGTAGTTAGTTTGAAATCAGGTATTTTGATACCTCCTGTATGGTTCTTGTTGCTGAGAACTACTTTGGCTATTCTGGTTTTTTGTTGTTGTTGTTGTTGTTGTTGTTGTTGTTGTTGTTGTTGTTGTTGTTCCCAATGTATTTATTTATTTATTTATTTATTTATTTATTTATTTATTTATTTATTTTTGCGGTACTGTGGATAGAACCCAGTGACATTCTAACTCCAAGTTACACCTCCAGCCCTATTTTTCTTCTTTATTTTGAAACAGGGTCTCACTGAGTTGCAAAGGACCTCACTAAGTAACTGAAGCTGTCCATGAACCTGGATCCTCCTGATTTAGCCTCTCAAATGCTGGGATTACAAGTGTGCGCCACCATGCTCAGCTTCCAAATGTATTTTTAAAAATGATTTTTCTATGTCTGTGAGGAATGACCTTGGTAAATTAATGGGTCTTGCAGTACACTTTTGGAAGAATGGCCATTGTGATGATATTCTGCCTATCCAAGAACATGGAAAATCTTTATCTCCTGAGACCTTCTTAGATTTCTTTTTTCCATCTTTTATAATTTTCTTTGTAGAGGTCTTTTACTTCCTTTGTTAGATTTGTTCTGAAGTATTTTTTGTGAGATATCCTGAATGGAAGTATTTTTGGATTTCTTTTTCAGTGGATTTATGGTTGGCATACAGGAAAGCTTCTGATTTTGATTGTCTGGATATTCAAAATATTGATTCTCTGGATACTCAGACACTTTACTGAATGTATTGATCAAGTTATATAAGCTTTTTGCTTGAGTTTATTGGGCCTTCTAAATATACTATCATGTAATTTGCAAATAGAGATAGTTTTAGTTCTTCTTTTCCTAATTTTACTCCTTTGATTTTCTTTTCTTGCCTTATTGCTATGACTAGAGTTTCAAATACTATATTGAAAAGAAGTGGTGATAATGGGCATCCTTGTCTTGTTCCTGTTTTTAGGAGGAATTCTTGCAGTTTTTACCCATTTAAAATGATGTTTGCTGTGGGCCTGTTGTAGATTGACTTTATGATGTTGAGGTATGTTCCTTCTATTCCGATTCTCTGCAGTTCTTTTAGCATAAACGAGTGTTGGATTTTATCGAATGCTGTTTTAGTGTCTACTGAAATTATCATTTGATTGTTGTCTTTGGATCTATTTATGTGATGATTTACATGGATTATTTTTTATATGTTGAATGAGCTTTACATCACTGGGAGAACCATACTTGGTCATGGTATATGATTTTCTTGATGTAATTTTGAATGTGTATTGCTAGTATTTTGTTTAGCAGTTTCACATCTAAGTTCATCAATGATATAGGCCTATAGTTTTCTTTAGCTGTATTTATTTGGTTTTGATATCAAGTGATGTTGCCTTTGTAGAATGTTTTTGGGAGAGTCCTGTTTCCTTTTATTTCATAAAATAGATTAATTAGTATTTAGATTAGCTCTTCTATAAAGGTTTTATAAAATTCATTTGGAAAAATGGTCTTGGGCTTTTGTTTGATGGTAGGCTCCTTGATTAATATTGGTTGGTATAAAATTTCTATATCTTCTTGACTCAATTTAGGAAGGTTATGTGTATCTAGAAATGTGTTAATTTCATCCATTTTTCAATTTATTTGGAGTATAGTTTTTCAAAGTAGTTTCTCATAATCCTCTGGATTTCCAAGCTGTCAGTGGTACTATCTCCTTTTTCATTTCTTATTTTAGTAAATTTCATTGATTCTCTTATTCTTTTGGTCAGGTTGGATAGTGGTTTATCTATTTTCTTTGCTTTTTCAAGAAACCAGCTTTTGGTTTTTTGATTTTCTATATTTTTTAAAATTTTTCTACTTTATTGATTTCTGCTCTGATTTTAATAATTTCCTTTCTTTTGGATTAAACTGTTCCTGTTTTTCAAGGGTTTTAAGGTACATCATTAGGTTATTTATTTGATGACTTTCTGTTCTTCTTATGTTGGCAGTCAGTGCTATGAATTTTCCTCTTAATACTGCCTTCGAGGTGTCCCAGAGTTTATGATATGTTGTTTCTCTATTTGCATTTGTTTCTAGGAATTTCTTAATTTCACCCCTTACTTTTATGACTCATTCCTCATTTAGCAGTGTGGTATTCAGTCTCCACATGTTTATGTGGTTATTCTAGGTCTTCTTATAGTTGATTTCTAGTTTCATTTCATTGTGTTCTGAAAAGATGAAAGCAAGTATATCACATTTAAAAAAATTTAATAGTGCTCACTTTGTGGGCTATGATGTGGTCTATTTTGGAGAAGATTCCTTGACCAGCTGAGGAAAATAGGAACTCTACTGTAATTGGGTGGAATATTCTGTTTGTGTCTAATAGACCCATTTGGTTTATGCTGTTCTTTAGGTGTGAGACATCTTTACTGACCTTTTGTCTAGAAAATCAGTCTAGCAGTGTGATAGGAGTGTTGAAGTCTACCAATGTTATTGTATTGGGATCCTTGTGTGACATAATGTCACAAAGAGTTTGTTTTATGAACATGGCTGCACCTAACGTTTGGGACATAATTTTTATTTATTAGTAACATAAATAAATGTTATATATTGTTATTTTCTCTTGCTGGATTGTTCCTTTTACCAGTAAAAGGTGACCTATTTTGTCTCTTCTGATAAGCTTAGGCCTGAAGTCTAATTTGTCTGATATCATAGTTGCTACTCTTGCTTGTCTTCAAGTTCCATTGGCATGGATTATCTTGCTTCAGCTATTTACCTTTAGTTTATGAATATTTTTATTTATAAGGTGTGTTTCTTGTAGGCAGAATATATCTGGATTCTGATTTTTAATTCATTTTGCCTTATTATGTCTTTATTGGTGAGTTGAGGCCATTTATATTCAGTGTGATTATTGAGAGTTTTTTTTTTTTTTTTTGCTTTTTGCAGTACTGGAGATGGAACTCAGAGGCATTCTACCTCTGAGCTATACCAACAGCCATATTTTTTATTCATTATTATGAAACCATATCTCACTAAGTTTCAGAGGGCCTCACTAAGTATCTGAGGCTGTTCACAAACCTGTGATTCTCCTGTCTCAGCCTCCCAAGTACTGGAATTACAAGGGTGTGCCACCATACTCAGCTGAGAGGTGATTTTTAATCCCTAATATTTTGAGTTTTAACTTCTGTTTAAGGAAGTGTTTGTTCTTCTTTGCTTAGTTATTTGTTTGATGTAAATTATTGTTTCTTTGGTTCTGGAATTTATTGTTTATTTTTGTAGTTAATCTCTTTGAGTATTTTCTCTAGTGCTGGTTTGGAAGACATAAATTCTTTAAGCTTTAGTTTGTTATGGAAAATTTTTATTTTCACGTCAAGTTTGAGAGATAGTTTTGCTAGGTAGAAAATTTTTGGCTACAATTTGGCTCAGAGTTTGGAATATGTTGCGCCAGGCCCTCCTGTCTTTCCTGACTTGGTTTGGGAAGTCTGGAGTGATTATAATTTGTATACTTGGTTTAGCTCTGAATGTCCCTTAGGTTTTTTTTTTTTAATTTAATTGCCTTTAAGATTCTCTCCTTGCCATTATGTTAGTCAATTGAACTATTATATGGCATGGTGAACCCTTTCTCTGACCTTGTCTAAAGTGGGTTCTATATTTTTCCTGTACCTGTGTATTGACCTCTTTTTCTGTTTGGAAAATTTTCTGGTATTTCTTCTTTGAAAAGATTGTTGATCCCTTTGGTTTCACCTTTTACTCCCTCTTGTATGCCTATTATTCTTAGGTTAGCTCTTTTTAAATTGGCCCATATCTCTTCATTATCAAATTCTTGCTTTCAAATTATTTTTAATTATATACTATATATTCATTTTTGGAGTGGTCTAGTCTACTATTTATAGTTTGTATTAATGCTTTCACTTCAATGATTACATCCTTCATTTCCTTCAGAGCTTCTTCCTGATTCCTGCTCAGAGTGTCAAATTCTTTGTAAATTTGGGTTTTTTTGTTTCTTTCAGACTCTTGCTAAATTATTTTCAGAAATTCTATATTTCTACTTTTAAAGTTCTGATTTGTCCTCGCAACCTCTGCAATTCTGTGTTGGCAGGTTCTGTTATTGTGATGTTGTAGGAGTTCATTATTTCCTTGCTATTCCTCCTTCTCATGATTTCAGGTTTTTTAAGTTTGTATCTATGTTACTTTAGATAGCTTTCTATCACTCTGTAGTTGTCAGCTGGTATATACAAGGACAAATTTTGTTGTATTCAACAGTGAAGGTTGAGTGAGGAGGAAGGTGCTGAAGTAGTAAATGCAAAAATAGGGTAATGTAGCCAGGCGTGGTGGCGCTCGCTTGTAATCCCCGCGCTTGGGAGGCAGAGACAGGAGGATCACGCAGGTTCGAAGCCAGCCGCACGCGCTGGCTTAGGAGACCCTGTTTCCAAATATAAAATATAAAAATAGGTCTGGGAGTGTAGCCCAGAGGTAGAAGGGCTTCCTGGAACCCCAGTACCACCAAAAAAAAATAGGGTAATGTAGCAGATAGGATTAAGTAGAATGAGAGTCTGAGTTTTGTAAGGTAATATAGAGTTTACAGATAGGGGATATTTAGGAGTATTCTAATAACCAGTGTAGAATATTTAGGTATAGTGATATGAAGTGGATCTAATACAAGACAAAGAAGAAAAGACTAAAAAAGGGACCAAGAGAAGAGAGTAGATATGAAAGAGGGAAGAAGCTTGTAAAAGGAGTGGGGAAGAGAGCAAACAAACACACACACATACACACAAACAACAAAACAACAACAAAATAAAACAACCCTACAAATATATGAATATTGAGCAGACTTGGCCTCTGCAGTCCTCCTGAGTCTATGTGGATTCTTCAGCCATTTAAGGTTCACATGCCATAATTGGTTCTCAAAAAATTTCCAAGGACTCTTGTTTGCTCTGTAACCTATGGTAATGTCAGTTTCTCGCCCCACTTTTTTGTGGTACTGGGGTTCCTGGAAGCTCTTCTACCTCCGGGCTACACTCCCAGACCTATTTTATGCTTTTTTATTTTTGGAAATGGGGTCTCTTAAGCCGGTGCGGCTGGCTACAAACCTGCACGATCCTCCTGTCTCTGACTCCCAAGCGCGGGGATTACAAGTGTGCACCACCACGCCCAGCGCAGCCTCACTTTTTTTTTTATCTTCTTCAGTTATTGAGACCCTGGCCTGGTGTCTTTGTGCAGGCGCCAAGTGCCACCTGTGCCTCTCTTGCTGCAAGTGTGGGTCTCTGAGCTCTCAAAAAGGGCCTGTTTCTGAGACTCTCTTAGTCTATACAGACAGCTTGTATCCCTGGGACTGGATTTAGTATAAGTGCATGTCTCCATATTTTCCACAGACCTGAGACCGTGAGCTTGCGTCTCTCCCCATCTATGTAGGTGGTGGGTGTTCCTTGGACCCGTTCTAGTGTGTACATAGGAGTCCACATTCTCCACAGATAGTGTGGGTTGGTCTGACTTCTGCCTGATCACCATGATTGAGTGGTCTGTGGCAATCTCTGGAGGCCCTCCTAGGATGCTGTGCCCTGGGGATTATAGGCCTCTTTGCCTGCTTGGCCCTGGGGGCTGTCTGCTAATCTGTGCCTGTGCTGTGTACTACAGCATACGCCACCACCACCACCTTCGCCAGGATGAACCCCAAAGTCTCAGACCCAGTGAGTCTATCCCTTGCTTGGCAAGTCTCTGTGGCCATGCTGGGCAGTCTCCCATGAGGGCAGCTAATTCACTTATGGTGTTGTTGAGTGCTGCTCTGGATCTTTGCAGGATGTGGTAAGCTTGGTCACTGCTGCTGCAGGTTGTAGTCAGTGTCCCTGCAGTAGGATGTATGTGGAAGTTGGGAAGAGGAGCTGATCACTTATAATTCTAATGAGCTACTTCACTTCAAATCTCTAACTTTTTTGCTGGGGATCACTGAAGGCGCAGTCCCAGCAGTCCCAGTGTGGTTAGGCAAGATGGAGCTGCCATGGCCCTCAAGACTGCAGGTGTTAGAGGCAGGTGAAGTTCTTTGTCCTCTGTTCTTCCTTCTAGCTTTTTTCCCACTAACTTTCAATTTTTGGTACTCTGTTCAATTTTATGCTGTTGTTTTTTTTCTCTTGTCAAAACTCTGTTTTCATAGTGATAGAGATCAAATGTCTGCAGGATTGAGATGTGTGTGCTGCTTCCCTTGCCTGCCATCTTCCCAGAAGTCCTTTAATTTCTTTTTCCAATGTTTTATTTTAGAGGTCTTTTACCTCTTTGATTAGGTTTATTCCTAAGTATTTTGTTGTTTTTGTGGGATATCATGAGTAGAAGTGTTTTCTGGATTTCTTTTTCAGTGGATTTCCTCTTTATTTTTTATTTTTATTTTTAAACAAGTTCTTGTTAAGTTACTGTGCACTACCCTTGATCCAGGGATCTTTCTGTCTCACCCTCTTTTGTACTGGCTTTACAGGCTTTTTTTGGTACTGGGGATTGAACCTAGGGTTATTTTATCTCTAAACTATACCCCCAACCCTTTTTATTTGGAATTGGTCTTATTAAGTTACTGAGGCTGACCTTGAATCTGCGATTTTCCTGTCTTAGTCTCCCAAGTATTTGGATCATAGGCATGCACCACCACATTGGCCACAGCTAGCATTTTTATCAGTATGTACCAGGCAGGCATTGTTCAAAGGATAAATTTGGATCAATCTAATTGAACCTTTCAAACCTTTTTTTTTTTAATCATAGGTGGGCCAGTTTCTCAACTGGACAGAGCTCTGGAACCCTGAGTTAGATATCAGGGTATTTGTTACTGTCTACTGAAGCTCTGCAGTGTCAGGTGATGGGAAGAGGACAAAGGACTTTTGCAAGTTCTGACTAAGGTCTATGCATGATAGGCAAGTGCTTGACCAATTAACTATATACCTAGTCCTATTGTCCCCACTTAACAAGTGAGAAAACTGAGGCTTATAAAAGTGATGTGACATTTCATTTAGTAAAGATTGAAGCTAGCTGGGTATAGTGGTTGCATGCTTATAATTGAAGCATCTGGGAGACTGAAATAGGAGGATCGCTGCTCCCCGACAGCCTCAGCTATTTAGTGAGACCCTTTGCAACTCAGACTGGTTTCAAAATAAATTAAAAATAGTGCTAGGGCTGTAGCTCAGAGGTAGAATGCCCCTGGGTTCCATCCCCAGTAACACACACACACACACACACACACACACACACACACACACACACAAGATTGAAGCTAGTGCTAATCTTTGAGCCTGCTGGAGAGTTGCATTTCTTTTCTCTCTTCCCTCCCTCCCTCTCTCACTTCTTTCTTATTTTATTATTTACTTACTTACCTACTTACTTGGAACTGAACTGTAGCACAGACCTACAGTCTAGCCCCTTATATTTTTGTTTTGAGACAGAGACTAGCTAAGGTACTGCGTGCTGGCCTGTAACCTGTGATCTTCCAGTCTCAGCCTTTCAAATACTTGGATTATAGGAGTGTGTCATAGTACAAGGCTTAAGAGTTGTATTTCTCAGGGGTCCCTTTTCTGTACACATATACTATGTGCTTATCCCTCTAATATCCTTTGTAACACTTGGCCACAAAGGACTAAGAATTATCTTTACATTTTAGTAAAGCCCAGTTGGGTTTATTGCACGTCTATCATTGGGCCATAGATGTACACAGCAATGAAAAGACGAGACAGGTTGAGATCTGGGGCCCTCAGTTGGAAAGCTGCAGCACATTGCTAGAAGTAGCACTCCTGCTGCAATTTTATCTGTGCCTGGTCATTTTCCACTTACAAAGTGCTCTCAAAGCCATTATGTCAAGATCTTCAGGGCAGAAAAATATTTTCCTAAATATTTTTTCCATTTTTCTTTAACAGTATTAGGGATTGAACACATGCCAGGCAAGTGTGGTATCTCTGAGCTATATCCCCAGGCTCTTTGAAAATTTTTATTTTGAGACAGGGTTTCTCTAAAGTGCAGAGGCCATCCTCAAACTTGTGTTCCTCCTACCTCAGACTCCTGAGTAGCAGGAATTATAGGCTTGCTCCCCCACATGTGGCAGAAATGTTCATTTGTCTAGGTGAAGAAGCTGAGGTTCAGTTATTTGCCAAAGGTTGCACAACCACTGAATGGCAGAGCCAGCATTTGAGAGCAGAGATGCATTCAGGCTCTCCTTTACTTTTCCACAAAATGTGTTTGGCCAGAAAGGAAAGGACAGAGCGAGTTCACCTAAGCATAATGCTTGAGACCAAAAGCAACAAAACCCAACTCCCTGGAGTGACATTTAAACCCTTCTATATTTTCCATATGAACTCTGAATTGCAGAAGCAGTCACGGGGCCTCTAAGGGGAAAACAGAGAAGCCAGTGAGCTCAGTTTTCCAGAGCAGCCCCCAGAGCTGCTGATTTTCATGGTTAACTAGATACTCATCAGCTCAAACGGCTTTGTGGTTAGGGTGCCAGGTTTGGTCCAGCCGCACGAATAGCAGGATGGGAGGGCTTCTCTTTCTTCCCCTCTCACCACCTGCAATTGTATTTCATGATTGGTCATTGAGTCATTTTTATGTTTCTTTACCCTAATGGCACTGGGGAAAGAAAGCCTCAAACCTCCTAGCCATCATTTGGTTTGGTGAAGGCTATTTCTGGGCTTCTCATGCACTCACCTAGCCACTAGTTCACTCACTATTCATGCAACCCTTTAACAGATATTCTCTAAGTACCAGCTCTGTGCCAAACCCCTGCCTGAGCAATGGATATGCTATGCATAATAAAAGTCAGTTCTTGATTTGAATTCTCTGAGATTTCAAACTCTTATAGCTGAGTTGTAGAATCACCCAGACAGGGAATAGCTTATGCTCTTTGTAGGAGGTATTCAGAGATGTGGGACTTTTTCAGATGCAGGAGATGAGGCAAATGCCTCAGTTTTCTCATCTGTAAAATGGGATCATAATAGTAACTATAGGGTTTCTAAAAGGAAGTTGTGAGTTAAAATGTGCAAATAGCTTAGAGCAGTTTGAGACACAATGAAAGGACCATATTAGTGTTTGTGTCAAGAGTAAAGGAAATAAGGATGGACATTCCTGGGAGAAAGAAGAGCACATGTAACACAGTAGAAGGTTAATGAAGCAAAATTTATTTTGGAATGTCCACTGAGATAGCTGGGCGAGTTTGGGCCAACCTTCGAAGTATGGACTTGTCCCTGCTGGTGATGGGCTGCCATATCTGAAGCTGAGTTTTTGCATGGAGAGTGACAGAGGACTCTAGTGTTAAATGCTAGAGCTGTATCCATCAGCCAACAGGTGCTAGGCCTGAGAGGCTATCACCAGCCAGGAAATCTTTGCCGAACATGGATGACAGAACAACCCTATGTGTTACCCAGCTCTGGGCTTAGTATCAATCTGAGGAAGGATAGGGTGGGGGAAGAGACACCACAAGTCTTCCTTCAACAAACTGCCCGTTTAAGTGGAATAAATTCTGCCAAGAACCAACTCAATGATCCGAATGGGAAATGGTGGAGGTAGGGAGGCAAGAGGAGCCTAAAGTAGCCTGAAAGGTAATCAATGGTTACTAGCCAAAGCTGACAATACAAACTGTGTGACTTTGGGAAAATCATTTAACTTCTCTGCGCTACAGCTCTCTTGAAAATAGATATAGCCAGGCATGGTGGTGTAAGCTCTTAATCCAAGCACTTGGGAGGCTGAGACAGGAGGATTGTGCAGGTTCAAAGCCAGCCTCAGCTACTTAGTGAGGCTCACAGAAACTTAGTGAGACCCTGTTTCCAAATAAAATATAAAATGGGTCTGGGAGTATAGCCCGGAGGTAGAAAGCCCCTGGGTTCCACCCCAGTACCAACAAAAATAAATAAATAAATAAATAAATAAATAAATAAATAAATAAAATAAAACATGAGCTGGGCATGGTGGCGCATGCTTGTAATCCCAGCATTTGGGAGGCTGAGACAGGAGGATCGCGGTTCACGGACAGCCTCAGCTACTTAGTGAGGCCCTTTGCAACTCAGTGAGAACCAGTTTCAAAGTAGAGAATAAAAAACAGGGCTCACTGGACATAATGACAACAACTGACCTCCCCATTGAGTTATTGAGATGATTAAATTATATACAGAAAGCACTTAGAATGTTGCATCACATCACAAGTGCTCCATAAACTTTATTTCCAGTGACTGTTTTGTGCCAGGTGTCCAGTGACCCTGGGGCACAAGGCAGTGGTCTGGAGGCATAGGAATCCACAGGACCAAAGTGGCCCATCTTCCTGGAATGCCAACTTTCCTCCAAGGCTTAAGAAGAAAAACATCAATTTGTATAGGAAAACAATAGGAATATATACCAGAGTTAACTGGAAACTTCAAGTAGATGTTTAAGATAAGAGTCAGGGACTTCAAAGGCATTCCCTGCTTGGAGTCAAAGCTTCAGGTTACATCTTCAGCTCTCCAGGGTTTCTTTACATTCTTCCCCTTAGCCCCTAGGGGTACTTAAATCCAAAATTTACAGTAATACAAAAGTGAGAGCTCAGGAGCTCTCAGGACCTATCAATCATTCTCAAGAATAAGGAAGATCCTCCCCATTGCCCATTGTGTGGATGAAAAATAGGGATTCAGGGTTCAGTTTCTGCCATTGCCATAAGCTGTGTGGACTTACAAAGTCCCATTACTTTTGTCATACCTCAGTAAAATGGGGCAAGAAGGAAGTTGATAATACAATGACTTTAGAGGGTTGGATAATACTCAAAATGTTTTAGGGTGTAAGTGTGTTTGTATCACTTTGAACTTCACTATGATGTATAATTACAATGTATCAATAAAAGTATATATAGTATATATTTTAAAAGTGCATATATGTAAATATGCATATGTATATACATAAATATATACCACTTAGAAAAATGATGGGCAGATAGCTCGTGTTCAGTACAGTAGCTTTTAATTTTTCTTTATTTTACAGTACTGGGGCTGAACCCAGGGGTGTTCTACCTCTAAGCTATACTACCAGTCCTATCTTATTTTTTTCTTTTGAAACAGAGTCTCACCAAGTTGCTGAGTGTCTTGCTAAGTTGCTGTGGCTGTCCTTGAACCTGGGATCCTCTTGTTTTATCCTCCCAAGTACTGGGATTATAGGTGGCATCACTGCACAGGCTAAATTTAGCTTTTATTTAATCTATTCGTGCACCACCTCCCACAACAACATTGTCCATTTTATGACAGAGGAAGTTGAAGCTGAAAGAGGTTAGGTAAGATGTCCCCCTCTGCCAACAGCAGGCACTCCTGCAGTAGGGAGGCCTTGGGTACAAGGACCTCCAAGGTCCTTTCCAGCTTTGAGGTTCTGTGATTCTGGTAAATCTTTGAGGCCCTTCCATATCAATGTTCTGGCTGGAGCTGAAGCCACAGAACTCAGGAAACAGGGAGGGAGTGGCTAGGGAGGGAGATGCCTTAGCAGGGTAGCAAATGGCTGCCTCCGCCCTTCCTTCTAGGCTGCTCCTGCCTGGGAACTGTGTCTCCCACTGTCACAACCCAGCCAGGGAGCAAAAGGAAAACTCCTATGCCAGGAGGAAGCCTACTGGGGCCTCCTTTCTGTAAGGCTGGAAATTACTCCTGTGGCAGGGACAGTGAAGGGACTACTGGGAACTCAGAAGTCAAAAGGTTAGTGGTTGCAACCTGGGTGCAGAGGGGGCATCCTGGTGGCTGTTTGTCCAGGTTATCCCAGCCCACAATGATAATTGCTAATAGGCTAGAAGGTGCTAGAAGAGAGAAACAGGCTCTCCAGTGATTTGGAGAGGGAAACAAAAAGAATCCCATGAAGTTAAATGAGCTAGTGCGCAGATGAGCACAATCAGATTTCTGACATGGTTCTGAAATAGCCTTTTTGTGTGACCTTGGTTAAGTCTTCATCCTACCATGAATGACATGCTTATTCCATCAGTAAATATTTTGCCAATGCTTATTATGTGCCAACTCTATCCCCTGGGGAAAAGGGTTGAATGGCATTGAGATCAAGTTAACTTCTAATGCCCCTTCCACTTCTGACACCAGGTTTATGAAAAGGGCATACAAATCTTGAAAAGTAAGTTCAAATATCATGCCAATGAGCACGCCATGTCTCGTTCTTTTCCTAGCCAATCACTTACAAATAGGGTTGCGTCCCCTAGATTAGAGGCACAAAAGTGTGATAAAATACTGAATATATTTTATACACGATAAGGAGTACAAACAAAGCATGGTTTACAAGGCATGTTCATTCTTCCCATGGTCATGCAATTATTACCCTCTTTTTACAGATGAAGAAACAGAGGCTCAGAGGCCCAGGTTATGCTGCAATTCTTGCAAAGCCAGTATGAGTCTCTTAGCCCCTTTTACTGGCCATAAGGAGAAGGGAGTGGAAATCACCAGGTATATGAGATGGAAACTTTTGGCCTCCTTTTTCCATCGTACACAAACTAAGCCAGGTATCTCTCTGAATGAGGTACATTTGCTTGCTGTAGGTGGGGATTAGGATCCTTTAGAATCCTGTTTCCAGGCATTTTTTGTAGTAGATCCTCAGCGCTGAGGTCTTTGAGAATAAAAGCTAATCTTTCTAATGGAGCTTGTACTCTGAACCAGGGACCATGCTTAATCAGTTCTTCAGATCCTCCTGACAGTCCTATAATCTTGCAACATGGAGCTAGTTATCCTGTGTAGATAGATGGAAGCCAAGCTATTTGTATTTGGGGACCTCCGTTTTCTATCTGTAACACATCTGTAACATGAATGAAGCTTATAAGGACTGATTCCTCTCCAGGAGATTCTTGCTACTAGATGGAACCATCATTCCTCTCTCCATCTGGCCACTGCACAGAGTCTTCTTCGATGTCAAGCAGTTGGTGAAGTTTGGGGCAGATGGGAGGTGGATAGGCTGGCCTGTGTTTCATTCTAGAGCTTTAGAGGTTAACTCTAGCTTATGAGATCAGGAAGGGGGGAGGAATCGATGGTGATGTACATCTTAAATAGGGGCGGGGGTGGAAAAGGTGAGAAGCTGACTCCAACCCAGGAGAGGAGGCCCATCAGTGATCAGAGAGGCAGAGTATATGATTTGAGGTCAGTGTAGCTAGATAAGGGGGAGGTCCTGCGCAAAGTGGGGGCATGAAAGTTTCTAGTTGTTCCTGAAGGGGCTGGAAAATAGATGGGGTTCTCTCAGACCCTCTCTTCCCTGGCCATTCCCTGGCCACCCTCTCAGCCCCTATGCAAACACCCGAGCCTCTCTTTCTCCTTAGCTTTCGGGTTCTGGGGCCACCTCCATGTCCAAGTCGCAGGGCTGGGGGCCTACCTTATGACCTGGACACCATGGGGTGTGAAGGGCACCTGGCGTGACTCACCATGCTGGAAACCAGGTGAACTGAACCAAGCATGGTCAGGGCTGGGCTGTCCTTTGCGCCCAGAGTCTCCTGCAGCTAACGCGCCTGCGCCTGCGCCCACAGTGAATCTCCCAGCCCACTGGCCTCCTCTGCTCTAGTTTCAGTCCTGTTTACTTCTACTAGTCCTGTGTCCATTTGTCTAAAACCCCACCCCTGGTCAACAGTTCCCCAAACTTTTCAGATCTTCTGCCCGCACTGCAGATTTCGGACTGCTAAGTTTTGAGCTGTCTTATAGGTGCCCCATCCTCTTGTCCTGGCTGTGCGTCTGGCATGATCCCCACCCATCTCAGTTTTTATCCTCCACTAAAGAAGAACAATTAGTGGGCTGCTCAACACTTAATAGGAGTTTAATAAACAGCATCTCTTTTACTACCAATTCCTCCAAGACTTTCTTTGTCTTTGTGTCTGACATCTGCCTGTCCATTCTCCAACCTGTCTTTCTGTCTTGCTATATGCTTGACCTTTGGTCTTTACTTTCCCCTTCTCATTCAGTTGCCTCTACATCCTTCTCCCCCATATTTTGGACCCCATATCCATGGGGCTTAACACCTAGGCAGTAGCTCCCTAGATCCCTTTATCACTTCAAGGGCCACTTTACCCCCACATTCTGCACCTTGAATACACAACACAGTCCAGCTACCCTGGAAGCAATGTTTTAGTCAGCTCCTATGGCCAGAGAGATCCATCCCAAGGTCTTTTAGGACTTCTGGACTCTCAGGGTTCTCCCCAAGCATCACACACTTCCTTTTTTGTTTTGGGTACTGAGAACAGAATCCAGGGGCTCTTTACCGCTGATCTATATCCCCAGTCATTTTAATTTTAAGATGGGGGCTGGCTAAATTACTCAGGCTGGAGGTTAAATTGGGATCTTTCAGCCTCAGCCTGCTGAGCGGCTGGGATTACACCCATGCCCCACCAGGCCTGGCACTTTGTCTTTTTAAATAATGAAAAGTGCCTATCTTTTTGGACTCTTAAAATATTCTGGGTACTGCCTGCTGTTTTCCCCAGATACTCTTCCATGATCCTATCCAAATGGCAGGGAGGAAATAGCTAAATGGGTTGGGTTTCTCACCATAGATTTGTTGTGAAAATACAGGGTTCTTAGAGATCCTAGATCAGACTGTGGTTATATATTGGGGAAAATGAGGTGCAGAAAAGGCAAGATTTTATGTCAAATCACAGTTTCTCTGGTAGAAACAGGATAGAAACCAGACTTTCAGATTCTGACCCAGGGGTAACTCTCTCCTAGGCATCTGTTCAACAACAGACATTAAGTCCTACCAAGCCTGGACCCTAGCTGCACCTCCCTCCTTGTCCGCTGGGACCTAAGTTGGATGGCCAGCAGCCTGAGTTAGGCATTCTCTGTCTGGGGTTGACTTTGCCTCCTCCACTGATGTGATAACTGCAGGAAGCCAGTGCCCCAGCTGTTGAGCCAGCCAGCACCACTCCACTTGTATTCCTTGCCAGAGGATGGGACAGAAAGGGTCTGGGTACCATGTTAACTGACTCGTGGAGGCCTGTGTGTAGGGTATGGTAGAGGGTGCTATGCTTGGGGAGGGGACAGGGACTTTAAGGCCAAGCAGAGTGCAGGCCCCTTTGCTGAAGGGCCCTCAAGCCTCACACCCCATGTTCTCTCTGACGTCTTCCTGGGACCTCTGAGGGCTGCCCTTCAGGGCCAGGAACATGGGGGCTTGTGCAGGAGGTGGGCTCAGAGGCCCCCGTGGAGACTGCCCAGCCCTCAAGGTCCATAGTCCCAGAGTTGGGCTGGGCCAGGCTCTGGGAAGGGCCTGTAGTGTCACGCTCCCTCCCTGAGCAGCCCTGCTGGAAGCCAGGTCTAGATGCGGCCTGAGGTCAGGCCACTGTGGGCTGGCTGATGTGGAAGCCTGTGGTAGAAAGAAAGAGGCCCTTTCTCCCCTCATTTCCTCCTCACTCTGCCAGGTTTTGTCCCCAGAAGGATAATGCTGGGAAGGATCCTGTGCAAGGGGGCAGGACCAGGAGGTCTGTCTGCAGCAGCCAGCCTCTGGCCCCTTCAAGGTGGACCAGTGGGGCCAGGCCAGGCCCCACCCTGGACGTGAAGAGGGGCCTGTTGCATGCTGTGGCCTGGGGATGTGCTGCGGGGATGCGGGGGGGGGCATTTTCTCATCAGACTGATAAGTTGCCTGGTGTTTGTTGTGGGTAGT
This sequence comes from Muscardinus avellanarius, assembly GCF_963383645.1. Classification (NCBI taxonomy): domain Eukaryota; kingdom Metazoa; phylum Chordata; class Mammalia; order Rodentia; family Gliridae; genus Muscardinus; species Muscardinus avellanarius. The sequence continues at coordinate 107,586,385 of NC_137792.1, forward strand.
GACAGCTCATGGGTGTCTGGAAAAGAGCCAGGCCTGGGTTCTCCATTTCCAGCGCCCCGTGCAAGGGCCTGGAGTCACCCTCATGTGCTCTGCCCACACTGCCAGGCACAGGGAAGGGGCACCTGTGTTTGATCTGAGGAGGCGGAACACAGAGTGGTCAAGTGACCCCTGAGGCCCTGGGCTTGGGTCTGGCTTGGCCAGGGTTCCAGCTTCCCTCTCTGTGCACCCAGCACAGAGCTCCTCCTTCCAGTCCATGTTGCGGCTCTGCTGGTGGCTGAAATGGATGAGGCTAATCCTGGGCTGTGGGCTGAGAGGGGTCTTTGTGCTCCTCCTGGTATCCGTCCTCCTGTCCCACATTGCCCCCGGCAGTGCACTAACAGTGAGGTTCCTGTGCGCCCCGCAGCTTTCCAATCCCACCCACCACCTTGGACCCCTTCCCCCTGTTCTGACGCCCCTCTCAGTGGGATTTATTTTATTTTATTTATTTATTTATTTTTATTGGTGCACTGTATTCATACATCATAGTGGGATACAAACTTTTGTAGACATACATGCACACATCGCCCAGTCAGCCCCCACCCGATCCCCACCCCATTCCCTCCCCATCCCTCCCTCCCATGCTTGGCTTAGTGGTTAACATCTAGTATTATAGCAATTTATCCAAAATTAAAAATGATAATCTCACATAACAGTTTCATTTGTCTGATACCAAGCTTTTGATGACTTAAAGATAATATTTCAATATTTCTTTTTGCTTTCTTTCTTAGCAGAGAATATTTTTTTCTATTTTTTAGGTGAAACTATCATATATTTATATATTTATTTTTCAGAAAAAACTCTATCCTAATATGGAATATGGATTCTAGATACCCAAAACGATCTTGAAAAAGAACAAAGCTAGAAGATATATATTTTCTGATTTCAAACCATATAAAGATGACTATTCCATGTTGTGCGAGGCTGGTCAATAGCCCCTTTCAGGTGGCTGGGTAGGGACCCCAAAGCACGTGAAGCAAGCTTTACCTGTGGACTTCCATGAGGCCTGTAGGAATGTGTTAGCAGTGCACAGGCCCCTGTGTGAAGGCATCTTTTGTCATGTGCTGGGAGAGGCAGGACCAAGTATAATTCACTTCTCCCTCAAGCCACCTATTCCCCCCTTTTAACTCCCTAGCTGAGTTTCCTGGAATGATTAGATTCTGCTCCCTTACCTTCCATGGAAAAGAGTAGCGAATCTGTTTAGTGCCTTCCTGATGTCTATTAGCCTCATCCATTTCAAAAGGAGGCTGTGTGTGGGTCTGTCTGCAACAGCTTGATGAAGCCCTATTCCCAGTCAGTGGGGGGACTTTTGTGAGTCTTTAGAAAGGTCATTATGGGGACCCTCTGCTGTCAAAGGGAGTATCTTACAAATCGTATGTGAGCTTGCTCTCCGCCACATTGCAGAAAATTGGTTCTAAAAATTTCAGCTCTATAGCACCTTCAGTTTCATCCTGCCCCTGCCACTAGCTTTTACTGGACACTCTCACATCCATTGTTTCCACTTTGTTCACTGGATATTATCTTCTCCCATCTTATAGGTAGAGAAAAACTGATGGTTGGAGTGGCACAATGACTTGTCTTGAGTGTCATAGCCAGAAAATGGTAGAACTAGGACTAGCATCTAGCTCTCCTGCTTGTCTACCCTTTCTTCCTTCCTGTCTTCCTTGGATTCAACCCCCAGGTGTTCTACCACTGAGCTACACCTCCGGACATTTTTGATATTTTGAAACAGGATCTTGCTAAGTTACTGTATGCTTCATCGTCTTTTAATCTGCGATCCTCCTGTCTCAGCCGTCCAAGCACTGGGATTAAAAGCATGCCCGTCTCGGCTCTACTGCTTTCTAATCCATTGCTTAGTGCCTCTTTCTCCATATTTGGTACTTATGAGCACTTACTATGTGCTAGCTATCATTCTGATTTTGTATAGCCCTGTGATTCTGCTCAACAGCTATGTAAGATCAGTACTGTGATTATCATCCTCATTTTGCAGTTGAGACTCATGCGACTAGAGTTGAAATTTGTACCTCAGATGTCTAGCTCCAGAGTCCATTATACTCCGTCTAGTGCCCCGCAGCTGAGCTGTGGTGGTGAGAGAAGGAGGGAAGCCCAATTCCTCAGGCATACACACACACACACACACACACACACACACACACACACACACGCATGCATGTGTTTTTGCCAGCCTTCAGCCAGCTTCATGCAGTCTGCATTTCCCCCCTGATGACCCAGCTGGCATCCAGTATAGCAGTGGTGACACCGTGGAACACACAAAGAGTGGAGGCCTGTGAAAAAGGGTAGCCAAGAACGTAAAGCTCCAGGTATCTCCAGACTCGCTCAAGCTGCAACTTCACCTCTCTGCAGAAGAAGCCTATTAAAAGGCACTATTTCTTCATCCATTCCAGATATTATTACTGATTATCTGTTCCATGAAAGACTGGCTTAGGCTGGGACAGGAAACCCAGACTGGAGTACTGTAGAGGCTGAGCTATCTTTGCCCTTCTGAAAATACTGATTTCTCCTTGTCTTTCTGATGCTCCCAAGATAAAAGAGGGGAATTAAAAAAAAAAAAGGAAGATCAAAAAATAGTCCTGATATTGCTTGCTTGGAATTTTCAAAATGTCAAAATTTGCATGGCAAGTATTAGGATTGTACCTTTCTTTAAATGTTATGTTCACTCAGTCATTCAACAAATGTTTTTATAGTGTACCTAATCCATGTCAGGCACTGTGAAGTTCTGGTTCTATTTACTTATAACAGTTTCTGATTTTATTGTAGTTTTTGTACATTTTCCCCCCAGACTGGAGATTGAACCCTGGGGGACGTTACCACTGAGCTACATTCCCATCCCTTTTAGTTTTTATCTTGAGCCATGGTCTCAGTAATTTGCCCAGGCTGGCCTTGATTTGCAACCCTCATGCCCTGGCTTCCTGAGTAACTGGGGTTATATGTGCATATCACCACACCCAACAGTTTTTGTACTTTTGGTTATTTTTTTACCTTTTGTATTTTTCAGTTTAATCCCCCCCTTAACAAAGGTTGTCTCAGGACTCAATATTCAGTTCAATTATTACTAGAAGATAAGATGGATTTGCTCAATATTCATATGACTAATTTCTCTTTCTCACCCTCCTCCTTCTTTGGTAGTACTGGGGATTAAACCCAGGGATTCATGCATACTAAGTCAATACTTTATCACTGAGATACATCTCTAGCTATTTTTATTTTATTCTATTTTATTTTTGAGACAGGGTCTTGCTAAGTTACTCAGGCTGGCCTCCAACTTGTAATCCTCCTGCCTCCATCTCCTGAGCAGCTGGGTTTATAGGCCATATGACTATATTCATGGTTTTCCTTTGACTGTCTTTCAACATTTATTTTCCCATTAATGTATATTACTGAGAAGCTACCGTAGGCGCTGTGCTTGGTGCCATAGGGTGGATGGAATCAGCTTTGACGTTGTTTCCCGTTCTTGGGGAAGAGATAGCATTATGGCAGGCCTCCACTTTTATGTCCATTTTAGCATTGTGCACAAGCAAGATATGTTTGGCTTTAACTCAGAAACTTAGTGATGATTACGATTATTACAGCCCAGCCTCAGGAAGAAAGTCATATCCTTTCCCACCCATCATAAGGATTCCTGACACTGGGTAGGATTTTATTTCCTGGAGTGAGTGCTGATGTTCGGGCCTCATGCACATTCAAAGCTTGGCTCTCCTTGAACAAAATTCCAGAGGATACCAACTGCAACTCTCCCATTGATAGGAACAAAAGGGTACCTACTGGCTGTAGCCTCACTCCATTGTGGCTCCTCTGGTTCTCAGAAGGGCCAGCAGGGAAGGAAGGTGGGAGCATTTCAGTTTGTTCTAATAAATTGAATGCCAGACAAAAGGGAGGTACCTGGGGCTGGGCTAGGTCTGGTTCTGCCATTTCCTTGGGTGACCTTGAGAAAATTACTGTCTGAAAAAAATATTTTTGCTCTCATCTGTGTTGGATATTCCAGCAAGCAAATTATATGGATACATTTCCTGCATTCTAGAAGCCTAAGCCTCATTTCTTCTATCAGTTAGGCATGGAGAAAATAAGCCACGTGCAGGTATTGACCCTGTCATGGTTTGCTGAGTAGCCTTGAGTGAGTCACCTCTCCTCGGTTTGGTTTCTGTAATTGTAGATGTAGGGGTCAGTGGTTGGACCGCATAAGGTATTGGATACTGCCAGCCCTGGCTAATAGGAATCCTCAATTCAACAATCAAACTGAGGTTTGAACTTGGGTTGGAATACTGTGGGAGAAGTCAAAGAGAAACTAGATCCTAACACTATTTCTTATTGAGTTCAAACTAGCTTTTTTTTTTTTTCCTTGCGTGTCTGGGGATAAAACCCAGGAGCATTCAACCTCCAAGCTACACCCCATCCTATTTTTTATTCTTTATTTTGAAACACTAAATTGCGGAGGGCCTCACTAAGTAGCTGGGGCTGTCCGCGAAACGCAATTCTCTGGTCTTAGCCTCCCGAATCAAACTAGCTTTCTAGTGGTGCTTGCTGTCAAAACTGAAAGCCTTCTGCCAATGATTAATGTCAGTGCCCCTAAATTTCTGTGAATTTCTGTATGGAAGTAGGATTTGGACTTGGGGAGGTAGGAGGTAGGGGTAACAGGAAAGTTGCAGAATGTTTGGGCCCCGAGTAAGGTGAGGACAACAACTTCCAATTCAAATACCAAAATTTTCAGTTCTTTCTTGATTGCCCCTTCTAATTTGATATCTGAAGGAAGCTGTGTCTCCTCGACTCTATTATTCTTACCAAGTCACTGAACTTTCAAGTGCATATAGCATATGTATTTAAAGCCCCCAGGCAGTGCCGGACACATTCAGAACTTAATAAACATTAGTCTATGTAACTGGCCAACTTGCTTCTTTGCCCTCCGCGCTTGGCTTTGGGCTGGCTGGGCTAGAGCTTTCTCCCTCCCTTCCTCCCAGCGGTGTGACCTGAAGGAAAGGCAGCTGCTCCGGGATTGGAGAAGTCAGCAGGCACAGCTCCGCCCACCTCAATTTAGACGTCTTTCTGGGGAGGCCTGTAGACCGGATTGCGCTCCTATTGGCCGAGGTAGCACAGGTGGGCGGGGCGTCCCTGTAGCGGCACTCGCTGCCTCTCCCTCCGCTCCTGCGCGGCGGGTGGACTCGGGCAGAGCCGACTAGGCAGCGGCGGCAGCTGCTCTTCTGGTTGGCACCGTTACCCTCGCCCGATCCCAGGTTCCGCGCGTGCCCGGGACAAGTCAGTCCGCCTGCGCTCGCCTCCAGCCTGCTCGTCAGTGTGCCGAGTGAACCCAAAAGAGTGGACGCAGCTTCCAGGTAGGAGTTGGGAAGACAGCAGGGGAAGACCCGACTGCCCGTGGTGCCTTGGCCCCCTCAGCCCACCTAGCCTGTCCAGCGCGCTTGGTCCGGGCCCCTTTCCTAGCGGTTCTGCTAGGCGGCGTACGCAGGAGACTGAGAAAAAGCTAGCCGGGCCGCCTCCGCCCGCGGGATTTGCATTAAGAGTCGCCGAACTTGAGAGGATTCCAGAGTGTGCCGGCTGTGCTGTCACCCCGAGAAGCCCCGTGAGTGGGGCCAGAAAGGTGTCTGTCCGCACGCCACCCCTGGGTCTGATTGGAGCCCGAAGCCATCGCTCTGGACCTTCAGAGGGGATTGCGGCTGGTCCAGAGTGGCCGGGCCATGTCGCTTCTCCTACTGTCCTCCTTCCTCTGCTTTCGAGGGCATTTCCAGGAAGACTAGTCAGGCAGTATGGACTTTCCCATGGGCCCCTGCCTCACTGCCTTTCTTTCAGAAAAATGCCCAAGAGTTTCTTGGTTATTAAGGTCTCTGCAGGGAGCAAGTGAAAACTTTTGGGTAAGTTGCATCTTTCTAGGGTGCAGTTTACCCCTATGAAGTCTCCCGAATGGGTTCGGATTAGAGAACCCCTGAAGAAAGGCCTCCTGGTGGATGTTTGCATGTGTTCCAAATCAGGTGGTCTAGAGTTCTCTCTCTCTGTCTCTTCTCCCAACACTTGTTGGAATTGAATTACCACTCAGGAAATGGGTTCAGCCAGTTCATGCGACCTTAAGCAAGCCATATTACTTCAGTGAGCCTCAGTGTACTCAACTGCACCTTGGTTGGCAGCTGGATTTCAATATGTAAGGGGCACAGTCTCTTCTGCCTTGCCATTTGGTTTCTTGGTGCCCTGGGGGCCAGTCTTCTAACTGGCAGGTAAAGTGATTGTCTCTGAGACAATGCTTGTGGTGACAGGAGTTATTCTGTTTAAGAGTTTTGTGGTAATTGTGCAGCTAAGCCAACTGGAAAACTAGTGAGTACTTGGGGGGGGGGGGCAAGACAGCAGCCCGACTACAGGTGGGAAGTATGGGAATTTACTTCCAGAGCCTGGTGCCTCAGGGCCTGGGGACCCCAGAGTTTGGGTTAATTTAGAACCTATGTTCTCCCCAAGTCCTGTGGCCCTATTTGGGCCTCAAACAAGAAGGTAATGAATCATAACCAGGACTATTTTCAAACCCTGATGACTCTTGGGCCACCAGTTCCTGCCCACACTGTAGGAGTTGCAGTGCCCCCACATCTGCATCCTAGCTCTCTGAGTTTCCTCTCCATTTTTATCCTCCTGGAATGAAGGAGGGACAAATCCTGCCTGGAGATAGGAGAGTGGACAGCCCCAGGGTATAGAGGAGAAGGCCACAGGTGGTTTCTGCGTAGTCAGAGTATGGGAAGAGTGTGTTGGTGAAGGTGGTGGTTGTCTAGGAGAAGTGGGAGTGAAGCTCTTTTACCCTAAAACTGTAGCTGCCATCTAGCTGGATTCTGAGTGGGTCCTCATGTCAGAGATTTGGCCATGTGTTAAGTTCTGGATTTTGGATTTGGAATTTCTGTTCCCTGGACCTCTATTTAGGGCTTAAGAAGCACTACATTTGGTAGAGTCTGGTCTCCCCTGTTCTCTCGCCTTCTTTCCACACCTAAAGTAACTCTTGGAAAAGTATCTGAACCTTGCTGTTCATCTGTAGCTCCCCTCCCTTTTTTGAGAGGCTGCCAGGAGATGATACCTGGAGATGTTATGAGAAAGAAGAGGGACCTAAAGGCATGCAGGGAAGCAATGTAACTTCTGTGAGTGCTGGGGGTGGGGGCAAAGTCTTGCAAGGAGGATAGCAGGGCCTTCCTTGTTAAGCCTCCACACCTCCTGAGTTCAAGCAGAAGAGCAGAAGAAAGTGGCACCAAAAGGTCCAAATGTTGGCTTTTGTCTTTAATTTTTTATGGTACTAGGGATTAAACCCAGAGGTATTATACCTCTAAACTACACCCTCAGCCTTATTTTATTTTTTATTTGGAAACAGGGTCTAAGTTACTTATAGCCTCACTAAGTTGTTGAGGCTGGCTTTGAACCTGTGATCCCCCTGTCTGAGCCTTCCAAGTAGTAGGATTATAGGTGTGTGCCACCATACCCAGCTATCTTATTTTATGTGTGTGTGATAATGGCAATTGACCCAGGCACATTCTACCTCTGAGATACACCCCTAGGCCTTTCATTTATTTTTAAATTTTGAAACAAGATCTCACTAAGTTGCTGAGGGTCTTGCTAAATTGCTGGTGCTGGCCTCAAGCTTGTGATCCTACTGTCTCAGCCTCCCAAATACTGGGATTATAGGCATGTACCACTGTGCCAGGTTCTTTTTGTGTTCTTAAAATTTAAAAAAATACATTATTGAGACTACACTTTGGAAAGTGAGCAGAGCACTCCGGGAAGCAAGGACACAAAAGCAAGAAATTCAACAAAGGGAAAAAGGGATGGTGTCTAGTTAGGATGCTGCCACAGCTACCCCTGCTTTTCTAAGAGACTCCTAGAACTCCTTATTTCAGCCATAGAAAAGTTGGGTGGGTTTGGTGGGTGACATGTTTAACAAAGTCAGGCCTATGCCCCTGTCTTCTTGAGGAAGGTGGGGAAGAAGTCTCTAACTGGAAGAAAGAGTTGCTTTTGGCCTAAGAGAAAACTAGTCAGCCAGGTTTGGTGGTGCACACCTGTAATCCCAGCTGAGGAGGCTGAAGCAGAAGGATAGCAAATTTAAGGCTGCGATTTAGTGAGACTTTGTCTCAAAAAAGGAGGTGCTGGGGGTATAGCTCAGTGGTGGAGTGCTCCTGAGTTCAATCCCTAGGTTGTGGAGAGAGAGAGAGAGAGAGAGAGAGAGAGAGAGAGAGAGAGAGAGAGAGAGAGAGAGAAAAGAAAGGGAGAGACAGACAGACAGACAGACAGACTGACTGACTGACTGACTGGCTGACTTTTTTTTCCTGGACCTAGGAAAGAGTGCTCAGCAGATAAAATAGGGTAAGGATATTGATGATGCTAGGGCTTTGGGATGTGAAGTATGGGCTCTTCAAGGTCTCGTTGAGTTTTATATTCTCACCTCACCTCATAACCTTACATGGAGTGGTTGAACATTGGGCTGGGCATATGATTATTGGTGTCACATGTTTATTAAAATCTGTTCATCTATGAATTGAGGTCTTGCTGTGTGTGTGTGTGTGTGTATGAGCACACGCTCACACATGTGTGTCAAGGGAACCACCATATTAGTATACTGAGTTTCTCCTGGCAGAGCCCTCCATGTTGGGAACTTACATACCCACAGTGGCTGTTCTTGTTCAGGGTGGCATGAAACAAAGAATGGTAGGTTGGGGGTTGAACAAGTAGAGGTTTAAATTCAGGTTCTGTTGCCCCCTCAAACTCTCAGAAATTCTGTTTCTCCCAACTTTCTCCACTTCACTGGGTTAAACTACAGAGGATCAATGGATAAGTACTTTATTTTTTTATTTTTTGGTGGTACTGGGGGTGGAACCCAGAGGCTTCCTGCCTCCGGGCTATACTCCCAGACCTTTTTTTTATTTGGAAACAGGGTGTCACTAAGTTGCTGAGAGCCTCACTAAGTAGCTGAGGCTGGCTTCAAACCCGTGTGATCCTCCTGTCTCAGCCTCCCAAGCGCGGGGATTACAAGCATATGCCACTACGCCTGGTGGATAAGTATGTTATAAACTACCAAGTACTGTAAAATTACTAGTAATAAAGTTCGAGGTCTTTAGAGGACACAGGGTCGTAGCCTCCTTTGGGAAACCTACCATCTAGTTTAGGGGTTAGTGGCTTGTGTGATACATGGTCCACTAAGACTTTTACTTTGGTGAAAGCTTTTTAAAAGAAATTATGAGCCAGGTGTGGTGGTGCATGCCTATAATCCCAGTAATCAGGAGGCTGGAACAGAAGAATCAAAGTTTTGAGACCAACATGCAGTAACTTAATGAGACTCTGATTCAAAATTTAAGATAAACTAGGGCTAGGGGTATAGTTCACAGGTAGAACACCTCTGGGCTAAATTCCCAGTACCACAAAAAGAAATGACATGAAATATATTATGGAGAATTCTGAGCATATTTATAGAGAGAGACAATTAGCATAATAAGGTCTTAGGTACCTCATTATTTTGAAACAAATTCCAGACACCTTTGCAGTTTATCTAAAAATCTTCCACTATATAGCTCTAATAGATAAGGACTCATAAAAATAAACACACTATCATTATCACACCAAAAACAGTGCCTAATATCATCAAATGCATGGTGAGTGCTAATATTTCCAGTTGTCAAAGGGGAGGTTTTTTCTGGAATACTGGTCCTCAGCATGATGCCTTTTGACTAAGGAGAAGGTGACTGACTAAAGCAGTGACATTTGAGCTGAACCTTGGAAGCCAGGCCCAAGAAAGGTCCGAGCTCCGGGAATTGTTGGTCCTTGGTCCCTTACGGATGCCACACTGATAGTGGTGGTACATGAGAGTTTGCTGTCTCTAGGGTTTCTGATTCCCAGGTTGACCTGTGAAAGCTTCTTGTGGAAACTGCATATTCAATTCTCCAGAGATAGATGGGAGTTCTGACTCTCCAACTGGCCTCCCCAGTTCCAGGCCACCCAGGAGCTTGAGGTCAGCAGGCCTGGGAGAATTCCTGGGAGGCTGCTCTCCACCCAGGCCCCTCCCCTGCCCCTGGCCCCTGAGGCCAGTTCAGAGCAAAACAGGATGCATTCAGGATGAGCGTCTTTCCCAGCTTGTCATCTAATCACCAAGGCCCAGCTTGGAGCTTCCTCTCTCATTCATGATAAAAACCCTCACTGTCTCTCTTTTCCCTCCCACCCCAGTAAGGGTGTGCTGACTTCCTCCATTTCCGGGCCACCCCTCCTCCACCCCTATATGGGCTGAGGGAGAGCTTCACTCAGTACAAGCTTCTGCCCCCACTGCAGAAAGACCCCAGGAATGCTCTCCCTGGCTGCAGCCTCTTGCTCTTGGGCTGCCCTTGGGAAAGGAGTGGCCCCTTTCCAACAAGCTTGGGGTCCTGCCACTGCTTGGTTAATAATTGAGCCACATAATAACCACCTAGGAAAATCACCTCTAGGGGATGGCCATTAACTAACTCCCTGTCCACCCATGGTCTTAAAGGGACCCCATCTCAAACCCTTACTGGAGCCAGGCATGATGGTGCATGCCTATAATCCCAGTACTTGAGAGGCTGAGATAGGAGGATTATAGGTTTAAGACCAGCCTCAGCAATTTAGCCAGTCCTTGTTTCAAAAAAGGAAAAAGGGATGGGGGTCTAGCTTGGGGCTAGAATGCACGTGGGTTCAATCCCCAGAACCCCATTTTAATCCCCTCAAGGGGGCATTGAGAAACATTCAGTCATGGGCCCCTCTGTCCTTTGCATGAATAGACCAAAGTAGTTATTCACACTGGTTGAAATATACATGTTCAGTTTAGATGACATTGAGAAGCACAAGGGAGTTGAGACGCTAGGGATCTGGATGGGCACCGACAAGGTGAAAAGTTTTTTAGGCATTGTACTCAGAAGAGAATTAGCAGTGATTCCCAAAACAGTGGACTCTCTCCTCTCACTTTGAAAGTATAGAAGAGTGAGAGATGCTCACCCAAAGGGGCTGCTGTGGTAAGTGCGCGCGTTTTCAGCACAGCTGTGGGTCCCTCCACACCAGTCCGAGGCACTGAGAGCCTACCTCTGTAGTGGAAGAGGCTGCCTTCCTCACACAAGCAGTAGGAGTTGGGAAGCATCAGGCAAGAACCCAAACTCAGTTCAGAAAGTTTCAGGCCACAAACAGTATTCTGTCGTTTCAGTGGGAATAGGTGGAGCCAACATTTAGGGAACTGTAAGGGCCTTCTACAGAGTTTAGAAATTTGGCTTCTGGTTCTTCCTCTCTGTGGTTGACTTTAGGGAATATGTTTGCTTTCTCTGAGCCTCAGTTTCCATGTCTGTAAAGTGGGCAGGGGAATTAGCATGGACACAAGGGCCTCTCATGCTCCCTTCCAGCTGTGCACGAACACGTTCTCCCTGAAGACCTTTTTTTTTTATTCACAGGACCATGGAGGCCTGGCTTCAAATTCAGCCAAGCCTGGTCACTAAATATTCTCAGTGGCTTGGGTCAGTTTGAGCTGGCTGAGCTTGGCACAGCTTGGGTTCTTCTTAGGCATGGTATTTAATGCAGTTTGCTCTCTAACCTCTCCCAGTGCTTTTGTCTGTCCCAGGTGGCTACCCTCTGACCCATTCAGCCACAAGTTAATGAGTGACCCACTTCCCCTGGGAGTACCAGCCCAAGGTGCTCCTGGGTTCCCAGGACTCTGTAGGAAGCAGGGAGGGCATAGCCAGCTCCGAACACTTTTATGTTCTCTCCCACAGTCCCCCTACAGACATATGCAGACTGAGTCCAGGGAAGAAAGGCCTTTGGAGGACACTAGGCTCAAGTCTCTTTGTGAAGCTCGGGTTTTCCCACCATGTACTTGTGTAGTTTCTACTCACCCATCTTCAGTACATGGGCGCACCATATGTTTCAAGTGGTAGCTTTCATCTGTGGGATTTCTGAAAGTCTGTATCTCATGTTGAAATTAGTTAATTAGGTCTCCCTGAGGTTTTTAACCAATTCTGCCTACCTAGGTCTTTTCTGCTCTCTGACCCTCAGAGGTCTTAGGACAGAAAATCCAAGTCCTCATGTATCTTCTCCAGGCCATACAGCCTCAGATTTTCCATACATTCCTTTTGGGTCTGGGATAGTCCCCATATTGTCCTCATCACTGTCTCCTCTGTGCCCCTATTTTGTGTTGGGGCAGGAAATACGGCACTAGAAGATCCTCCCTCCAGGAGGACATCTCCATAAATACTTTTCTGATGAGCCCAACAGGTAGATGCTAAAGCCTCTGAATCTTGGTTATAAACACTGTACACAACTCTCTGATATGTTTGTTATTCTGGTCTGGCTAGATCACACAATTGGAGTGACCTTGAAAGGTTAGGTCTTCCAGCAGGGGGGCCATGATATACTCCTGTAATTCAAGCAATTTGGGAGGCAGAGGTAGAGAATTGGAAGTAATTTGAAGCCAGTCTGGGCAACTTAGTGAAAGCCTGTCTAAAAATATAAAAATAATAAAAATAAAATAAAAAGTACAAAATAAAATGGCATTAGCCTATCATGCTTGAGGTCCTGGGTCCAATCTCCAGCACTTAAAAATAAAAAAGGAGAAGAAAGTCTTCTTATGGAACCCCTGTGGTGGAGGACAAGCCTGGTAAAAGTAGAAGGTGCCCATCTTGGTAAGCTGAATACAATGTAATATGTGGGGGTTTCTAGCATACCTTACTTTTCTGCCACTTGCCTTCATGTCAAGAACTGGTAAGGGTGGAGGGAAGGGATATTTTAGGGAATAGTAAAGCCGGAAATGAGTTTGAGCCATGCCTAGTCGGGTCCTAGAAGAGTGAATCAGACAGGGAGAAATACCAATTCAGTCATTCCTTCCCCCCAGCACTTGTTGACAATGACAAGTCCTCCCATTTCTTTCGCCCCCCCCCCCAGGCACTTTCACTTCCATGATTTTACTCTGCTCTCAAAGCAACCCAGTAAAGTAGGTGGTGTGATCCCCTAGAGTGACCCTTGGTGATTGCCAGCCAAAGTCTGGGAAGGGAAGGGTTTCTACTTTGGGAGGACTGGAAACTCAGGTCTCCTAACACTCAGCCCTCCCTGTTTTCCCCAAACCACACCTGATAGCCAAGGCAACTGGGGCTGACTCAGCAGCTTCCCCACCACAGAGAAACCTCTGCCTGGGCTGCAACCCTGTTCTTGTGGTAGAGGGAATGACCTCTAGGGGAGGTGGCCTAGGATTTCCTGCTCTTTATCTGGGCTGGCCAAAGGCTGTTCTGTCTGAGGTGTGAGATAGGCACCTGAAGCTTGTTCCAGGCTGAGGTCAAAGCAGGCTGGGGCAGGGCTAGGGAGCTTGAAGCAAGAGCTTGACCATAAACATCTGGCTTGAGCAGCCCCTACCCCAACAGAGCCTTTTCAATGGGAAAAAACAACAAAGAGAATAATGTGGGAAAAGGGCCAGAATAGAGCAGAAGTAAAACACATCCGGAAGTATATACGAGGGACCAGGGACAGGAGTGCATCCTGGTAAAGAGCATGAGCTCTGAGGTACACAGCCCTGGGTGGCTTGGGGAAAATTATCCATCTCTTTGAGCCTTCATTTTGTCAGTTGTGAAATGGTAATATGTAGCTACCTCATAGGATTGCTGAGTATCTGCTTCAACAATAGAAACATATTTATCACTGTCATTGTTGTAGGTAGTAGTTTCTGCAGTCTTGTCACTGTGATGTTTTTCACTGATCTGGGGATATGCAGGGCTCAGAGCACCCACCTCTGGGCTAATTAGGTCTGGTCTTTTCTGTCACCTTAGATTCCACTTCATCTAGAAACTTTCTGTTGCTAGGCCTACCTACAGCTCTTTCCACTGGCCTTTTTTTTTTTGTACTGAGGATTAAACCCAGGGACACAATTTTTATTTTGATACAGGGTCTTACAAAGTGCCCAAGGCTGACCTCGAAACTGTAATCCTCCTCTCTCAGCTTCCCCAATACTGGGATTGCAGCCATGCGCTACCACACCTAGCTCCACTGGCTTTCTTTAGTTACATTCATGACCCTGCAATAGGCTATACAGTAATGATGATAATACCAATAGAAATAGTGAACTCAGCCAGGCGTGGCGGCACACACTTGTAATCCCAGCATTCGGAAGGCTGAGACAAGAGGATCGTGGTTCCCAGACAGCCTCAGCTACTTAGTGAGGCCCTCTGCAACTCAATGAGACCCGGTTTCAAAATAAAGAATGAAAAATAGGGCAGGGGGTGTAGCTCAGAGGTCAAATGCCCCTGAGTTCCATTCCCAGACCCGAAAAAAAAAGAAATAGTGAACTCTTTTAAATCCTTGGCACATTTGAACATAATTAGCCTCTATGACAATCCTGTAAGGCAGTTACTGCTATGATTTTCCTCATTTTACATATAAAGAAACCAAGTCAGGAGAAGGTAGAAGGAGTGCCAGGGATCATGCAGCTCAGGAGTGGTGTAGTGAGGATCAAACCCAGGCAGCCTAACTTTCCTTCCTGTATCCTTGATGGTTGGGCCATCCCCCCTTCCCCAGATGCTTGGCCAGGAAGGCAGAGCAGAGGTTTGGATCTCTCTAGTCTGTTCAAGGGCTCATCATACCAAGGAGCCATCAGTTGCTCCTGGGCAGCCAGTCTTCAGGTCCTTGCCTGCCTGCCCTCTCTGTCCATCCCCATCCTCACCCCTGTTGCTCCACCACCCCACCTCACCCCCTTCAAGGTGGACAGATAAAGAAAGGAAAAACACAAAGGATTGGGTATTGATGCTCTAAAGTGGAGCCTCACTAGGGTAAGGGATGATGTTCAGGAGAGATTTAGGGGGCTGGTTCTAGCAGCAGCAGCACCAGGCCCGCCTGATTAGCACCTTCTGGCACTGAGGGTGAGAAGCAGGGTGCTGGGTGGTATCAGGGAAGAAGACGTTTTAATGTGCTGTCTTGACAACCAGGTTGCATTATTTAGAAAGTGTGGGTGGGCAGTGGCAGGCAGGAGCTGGCTAGATTAACACTTGTGATCCCTGTAGCTCATGTGACCCATGCTTGAATTGGAAATGTGTGGGTGGGGGAATTGTCCAGAAGACTGAGCCCTCCCCACAATGTTCCCAGTTCAGGCTCCTTGGGGGCTGCAAACTTCCTTCCTCATGCGGTGCCATCTGCCAGCTCTTTTGCTTTGGAGCTCCTTTAGTGTTATCTCCAAAACAAGCTCCAGGGGGTGCTTGGAAGGACAGTCCATCTCAGCCTCTGCCTTCCCGAGAAGAGATGGACCTGGCAGCATCTCTGGCCAAGTTCTCCAGGAGAGTTCAGCTTTAGTTGTTCTTTCAGGCCTTAGTACCCAGCACAGGGCCTAGTACTGAGTAGGTCTTGGGTACTATCGGTTGAATACATGCCCAGCTGATGGGAGCAGCTTCAGAGGAAGAAGCAAGGGAAGCTGAAACAGGAACTGATCAGAAGGAAAGGATCAAGCATTTAGGCAGGTTCCTGGGCCCATCTGTATTCCAGTAGAAGCCACTTTATGGATCATAGCCTCAGTTTCCATTTACACAGCAGGCATTGCCTGCTTTGGATAGTGTTGTCACAGGAACCAAATGAGATGTGAGATGATCCATTGCATTCCCTACTGATGGGAAATTACTTCAGGCTAAGTAATTATTTCATACTGCAAAAACCTCAATATGTGTGTGCACATGCGCATGCACGTGTGTGTGTGTGTGTGTGTGTGTGTGTGTGTGTGTGTGTGTGTGCATGCGCACATGTGTATCTTCCATGTGCCTGGCCTCAGCCTAGGTAATTTCTGCTTATGTAAGGAGGATAGTCTTAACTTGGTAGGTCTTACTCTGGAGCCAGATTGCCTAGATCAGCATCTTGGCCCACCAGTTCCTAGCTGATGATCTTAGGCAGTTACTTAATATCCCTGGACCTCAGTTTCCTCATCTATAAAATAGAGGTATTAGCTGGGCGTGGTGGCACATGCTTGTAATCCCAGCGCTTGGGAGGCGGAAACAGGAGGATCATACAGGTTTGAAGCCAGCCTCAGGTACTTAGTGAGGCTCTCAGCAACTTAGACCCTGTTTCCAAATAAAATATAAAATAGGTCTGGGAGTATAGCCCGGAGGTAGAAAAGCCCCAGGGGTCCACCCCACTATCACACACAACATAGAGATATTATTGGAGTACTTACCTTCCTGAGTTTTTATGAACATCCAATGATGTGATCCATTTATGAAAGTGCCTGAAGAAATGCCTGCAACATAACTTGATAACTTGAGCTATTAGTATTATCCCAGTTTATCCTCATGAAACCCCATATTGTTGACATTATAATTGTATCCCTATTTTACAGATGAGAACACTGAGCACAGAGAAAGTAAGTAACTTGCTGAATATGATCTGTGTAAAGTCCTTGGCCCAGGGCCTGACACATAGTAAGTATTCAATAACTGTTAGTGTCTATTATTAGTAATTATCGGTAATGCAGTATCATGAAGATTTCTGTCATTAATGAGCATAATCACAGGTAAGAAGGAAAAGAGCTGGGACTAAAAGCCACATTTCCAGGTTGCTACCCTATTGCTTTTCTTACTCTACCCCACAGCCTCCATACCCAGAGGTGTTTTCCAACTGGTAGGTCACCCTTCTGGATTTTCTTCTCTTAGTCCCACGATGATGGTCACCCCTGTTCCTTGTTATGTGCTCAGCATTCCAGCCCCCTTTTGAGTTGGCTGCATGACTCAGAGGAGGGAGTTTGTCTGTTGGCTTCACGAGGAGTCTACTTCTCTCAGGCCCATTTCCTTTCTGTCAGAGACAATTTTCTCTGGATCTCAGGGTGGGGCCAGGCTCCTTCAAGGCATTTCCTCCCCGGGAGTTTATATTTGGCCTCAGCAAAAGGAAAGGGAAGTAGGCAAGGAGGCGGGACACAGAGATGGTGGCACAGGGACAAAATAAACGAGCACCAAGACTTTGCAGGTCAAGATATGGAAGCAAGAAGAAGCGCATGGCCCTTGTCTCAGGTAGACTCCAAATCCCATTACTTGAGCTTGGGTGGCAACACTCTGTGCCCCTTGAGGCCAGAATGCCTCCATCCTCAGACAGTTCCTGGCCTTCTGATGTAAGTTGAAGATGTGATGCCAAAGAAGAGACTGGGGCTGGAGGCCTGTACATGGTTTAGTTGGGAATCAGGGTTTCCTATCTATGTGTTGCCAGAACATTCAGTATCCCTTACCGCACTGCAGTAGGGACATCAAGACAAATAGGCATCAGTACAGTGAGGCTTCCTGTTAAATGGGTTGGAGTCACATGCTGCTGAGAAGGCTGGGCAACAGGGGAGACATGATGGGTTAGGATGTTTGATCTATGTCTTGATGAATCAATGTGAGTTTGCAGCTTCAAGTCAGACTGGGTCTAGAATGTACAGGAACATGGGTGTTGGGGAGAAAGTGGGCTGAAATATTCCCCAGGCTGTGGGCAATGGGGAACCTATTAGGTTGCAGAGGAAGAGGATGGTCAGGTAAGAGCTGGGCTTTTGGGAGCAGAAGCTGGCAGGATAGCCCATTGGAAAGAGAGAATGGGGGCTATGACTATGGAGAGTTGAACGTAATCCAGGCATGGGAGCCTAGAGAAGAATTGGGTATGGGGAACACTGACTATTTCATAGAAAAGTTGTTAGAGGTTGGTGCTAAAATACAACTTGAGGTCTAGGTACCTAGTGTTCTTGGAGGTAAGAACATTAGAAGATCTGATTTGTTAGGGAAGGTAGGTTTGGTATTGCCTCCCCCAAAGATCCTCACTTGGGTTCCCCTCCCCCAAAAATTATTTAAAGGAGGGGGACTGTCTCCTTACTGAACCAGCTACTGCTAGTCACATAGACTCCATACCTTTGCTCTAGGTTTTGGGAATGTCAATTAGAAGATAGGAAACTGAGACTCTAACGGTGGCAGTATCTTACCTAAGGTTCCACACAAGTTGATAGTGGAACTAAGGCCAGAAGGTAGTTTGCCTGAACTTCAGTCTAATACTTTGGGTCCCTACCACAGTGGAGAGTGGTTCCTGCTCGTCTAACATCTGCCCTAGACTGGTTAGGCTGGCATCTCTTGCCTCTAGGCCGGAGACTGGAGGTGGTGAAGTAGCACATGGCTTATTAAACACCTGTCTTTCCTTGTCACCATGACCTTGTCAGAGCACCTGGGACTGAGTTGGGGGCAGGAGCCCCTCGGGGCAAGAAAGCTAATGGATCAACTTCAGCAGAGCAGGTGGCAGTTTTGACCTTCACTGTCACAGGGAAGCCCTGGGCTGGGCAGGAATGTCAGCTGTCTGCTTTGGCCCTGTTGTGGCAATTGCTAGCCTAGGAGACCACAAGCCAGGCTACCTCTGGACCCAGATTCCCAAGCAGCTCCAGTGAGCCAGCAGTCTGCTTTAACTTCAGGGCCCTCCTGACTCTCCCTGCAGGAGTCTGACCATAGCTTTGTGGGTTGGGATACGGATCCCCAGTTGGGAGGTTTTTTTTATATAATTACCGTATGAACAAAAACTCCAAACCAGAATTGCCACCTGTCCCAGACTGACCCTGCGGGGTGTCCACAAGGGCAAGAGACCTCCATTGACTGCTACGACTATTCTTTTTTATGTGGTATTGGGGATTGATTGGGAGGCACTCTACCACTGAGCTACATCCCCAGCCCTTTTTATTTTGTATGTACAGACCTCAGAGTCTTGCTAAATTAGCACATGCTAGCCTTGAACCTGAGATTCTCCAGTCTCATCCTCCTGAGATGCTGGGATTTCTCTATGACTGGCTCTGCTACATCCATTCTTCACCTCGCCCTGCAACGACCTCCACCAAAATGGGTTGGGGCTGCCTGAGGCCCCAGGTAAGGTGGAGGCTGAACTCTATGCATCACCTTCAGATTCCCCCAGGTGGGATGACCAAAATGTCTCCAGACATTCCAAGTATCCCCTGAAAACTGTTCCTGCATGAGAATTCCTGTGGTTAGAGATTAGAAGCTTTGCCCTGTGACCATAGTGTATGTGGGAAGCAATAAAGAGAGAGGTACATTAGAAGGTGCAGCCACACATTTGAACCTGCTGTCAGCCACTAAAAACATTCGGTGGCTTGATTTTGCTGCTATTCCAGTCCCCCGGAATCCTCCTGGACTATCAGGTTTGATGGTGCCTCATTTGGAAAGGGAGATTCCAAAAGTATTGCTCACGTGGACCTAGGCGCTTGGTGACCAGCTATAGTTCTGGCCAAGACCGAGGCTGGCATCTGAACAGGTGCAGCAGGGCCCTAAGTTCTGCCCCGTGACCTAACAAGCCGGAGGCCAGCCAGTGTCTCACACTGCCAAGCCAGGCTGGCTGAAACACAGCAGCCCTAGTTGCAGTGTCCCGCCAGGGAGCTTTGGAATGTAGGATGGGAGCTATTTTGGTCTTCTCCCTCCCCTGCAAGATGGAGCTAGACTAGTGATTCTAGCTTAGATCAGCAGGAGCAGAGAAAAGCAGTAAGTGTTGGACTTCCAGGTGGACAGGATATCGCAGGCCCCTCTGAATGGTCACTCTATAGTCAGGAAGGGAAGTCATGGTAACTCTGGAATTCTGATGGCTCTCAGTGAAGTCCTTTCTCCCTGTCCCCAAAAGAGAAGTAGCCAGTTGATCACCTGTTGATGGCAATCACCTGTCATAGCATCTCTGGCAGGGCTGCTGCCAACCTGTAGCATACTGTTATGCAAATTAGAATGAAGTACTACTGCCTCTGAGGGATGCAGTTCTGTGCCAGGGCCCAAGGCAGGGTGGGCTGGATTCTTTTGGTCTTGCTCTTTATTGTATTCTTATGGGAGAATGTAAGGTCATGATTTGGAGTCCACAATGGTAGCCTCTGAGAAAGTTTTTTAGTATCTTATCTCTCCAAAGACTGCCATCTCCTCATTGCCCTATCTAGTGGTGGATAGACAAAAGAAACGGGCCTTAGATCAACCAAGGAAAATGATCTGAGGAGGTATTAGCAGAGCTTAGTATTTCCTAGCTGTAGTGGCAGGGCCTGAAGTGATAGATGGCTCCTCTGCCTGCCTCCCAGCCCTACCTCAGGGTACCAGCTTGACTTCAAAGAGCCTATCCTAGATCTGAGTATGGTGGCAGACACTTGTAATCCCAGTACTTGGGAGGCTGAGACAAGAGGATTGCAGGTTAGAATCAACTTAATGAGACCCTGTCTCAAATAAAAAGGGATGGGGGTGTAGTTCAGTGGTAGAATGCCCCTGGGCTCAATCCCTCATACCACAAGAAAAGAGTCTGCCCTAGTACCATGAGTAGACACTGGCTTCTCCTCCTGTACTCATTGGTTGTGGGGAGAGCAACACTGATTATCAGACCCTATTTGGGAGATCTATGATGAGGGCCATGGAGGACATACCTTTCCAAACAGGAAGCTGAGTAAAGTAAAGGAGACAACACATTTGTTGAAATTTGCCTTATGGAGCAAGTCAGAAAAAAGGTTTGAATAAATTATCTTCACACATAGAACTTCCCCCCTCTTCACCCGTGATATGCATTCATTTCCATGCTTGTCCTGCTGCTGCACTCAGGCTTGAAGAAAACATGGGCCAGTGATTAGAACAGGCTTGAGTTTGGCATCTTTCCAGAGTCCCCTACCTGTGGCTGTGTAGCTGGTCATGTCTGTGTAGGGCAGCGGTACTATTATTTTAGTTATGCTTTAGAATCACCTAGAAGCTGAGTACAGTATTGCATACCTATAATCCCAGTACTTCAGTAGGTTGACAGGAAGTTCACAGGTTCAAGGAGATACTCAGCAACTTAGCAAGACTCTGATTAAGAAAAATAAGAGGGCTAGGAGTATAGGTTGGAGGTAGGATGCACCTGGGTCCAATCCCTAGCCCCCCCAACCAGAATAACCTGGAGAGCACTCAGGAACAAAGAAACTAACTCTGTCTTTAGAGATTCTAAATTAATTGGTCACATATGGGGGCAAGGGAACTGTTATTTTTCAAAGTTCCCTAGGAGCTAATGTGCAGTCAGAGTTCAGGGTGAGGGAAAAATGGGATGGCACTGACAAAAGATGCTTTCCTCTGTCACATCTGCCCCTTGCTTGCCTTTTGTCCTGTGTCTCATACCTGGTGTCCAGGCCCGAGATCATCTCCTTGTTTAGGAAGGAGCAGGATGAACCTCGGACCTGGGCTGCTCTCTCATAGCCCACCAAGTGACTACAAGGCACAAGGGCATGAGTTACTCAAAGTGGTGTGAAGAGGAGGTACCTGTTCTGGGAGTGAGGTTGGCAAGATTGGTTGACTAAGGCTTTACCTCCCACAGGCTAGATACCTATTTCCTTCTCAATTCCTAGTTCTCTTTTGCACCTCTTTATAACTAGTGCATGATCTGAATTCACCTTGAAGACTGTGCGATTACAAAGTTCAACTAGTCTTAACCAAACCAACTCTCTCTAATGATAACTTTCATAAACCAATTTCCAACCCAGCAAAGGCCTGATCACATCTATGTGGTAACCATGGAGGTAGGCAGGAGAGTTGTTTATCCCTGCTGCATAGACTTAAGCTGCGGTTAGTTTAGAAAATGAAGCAAGTGGCCTGATATGACTTAGGCAGCAAGCAGAGTAGCTGGCTTGATTGGAAAACAACTTCTTCCCCCAGCTTAGTTATCACATCTGGGCATCGCAGCTCCTCTGTGGGAAATACTGCTGTCTTTTTCCCAGGTCTTTAAATCCTCCCTTTGTTCATATAGTGTTTTTCAAGAACAGAAACTCTGTATTTCTCCTCATTCCTTCCTGCTCTTCACAGAAAAATGCTCTGTGATCAGAGCTAAATGTAGGTGCAGCCAGGCCCTGCGGCCAATTTATAATCCCAGTAATTAGGTGGCTGAGCCAGGAGGATCGCAGGTTTGAGACAAGTGTGTAGTGAGACTCTAATCTTCAGTATCACATACACACAAAAAATTAGTGAAAATATTGTCATTGATCTCTGAAACCATTTGCTGCTGTCCAGCCATTTCTTCTTAGATTCTCCTTCCAGGAGAACTGTAGGTATGACTCTTGAGACCTGATTTGACTCTGGAGCTTTCTAGTTTCCCCCTCTTCCTTGACTCATGGCTCAAATCAGCTCAGCCCCTCCCCAAAGAGATACTCAGGGCTTAAATCTCAGTGGAATCCACTTTGCACCAGATGAATGTTGTTACTGACCTGTCCTGGCACATCACCCTAGCTCTGTGACCAGAGTACAACCTGCAGAATAAAGCAGTTGAAACTGCTGGCAGCCATGCCCTGGAATCTGCACATCTGGACACAGAGGTTAGGGCCAGGGGCCACAGACATTCCTACCTCACTCGCCTCAGCCTGCCTGGTATCATTCTCCCCGCTGGGCACATAAGCCAAACCTCAGTCAGGGCCACCAGGGCTCCAGCCTCAGGTGAATTGACTCTCCTGTAGGTGGGGGTGGGGTCACTCCTGGCCCAGCCTGAGCAGGCCAGGACAGGTTAGAGGGACAAAGGCAAGGTACCTTTGTTCAGCCCTTAATCACCAAGACATATGTCCCTGACTACTTCATCTGGGAGGGAGCCTTAGGGCCTCCCAGCCCTTCATGAGATGGTGTATTGTCAGAAGCCAGTGTCCCTGACATCCTGTTCAGTAATAACCCGTTACATTCTCTAGATTCCTACTAGGGAGGGGTGCTGGGGAATTCAGTCTGTAGCTCTGCTCCAAACTCCTTTGCTCCTTTGTCTTTTGGGGCAATTGCAACCTCTTTGAACCCTCTGCTGCCTAACCTCACTTCCCTAGGCCATTTGGCTCCAATTCTGAGCATGGTGTGGGTGAAGCCATTACCCAGACCCAGAGAGAATACTAGCTGGGCCTCTTTCTCCACTTTTCATTTTTTGGGACACTTAAGAATCAGAGTTGGGAGGAAATGCACTTGTTGAGGACTCAGTACTCTTTCAAGGGCTTTTATTTGTTCCAATATTTAATTTAATGCTCTCAGTAGCTATAAGAATTGGATGCCATGACCCTCTTTTACAGACGAAGAAGCAGAGGCATTGAGTGGTTATACAACTAGCCCAGAGTCAAAGAGCTAGTGACTGACAGTATCAAGACTGGAACTCAAGCTTGGAACTCCACTAGACCAGAAGGAGCAGAAAAAAATTTCAAGGACTTAAAGTTGGTTGCTTTGTGTTGCTGGAAGCAGTGGTGCATGTCCGTAATCACAGTATTTGGGAGACTGAAATGGGGGGATTGCAGGTTCAAGGCCAGTGTGCAGTAATTTAGAAAGATCCTGTTTCAAATAAAAAAAAATAAAATAGGGCTGGGAGTGTAGTTCAGAGGTAGAATACCCTTGGGTTAATTCCTCAATACCATATACACAAAAGATCAAGGTTGTAGTCTCAGTTATGACACTTAATTCTAAATGACCTTATGAAAGTCCCATAGGGCCTCAGTAAGCCCCAAACAGTACCTTTTAAAATACTCATATGGAAAGTTCCTCCACAGACCAATTCAATTAGCTTTCTAGGACTGACGTATAAATGTTTCCTTGCTGATTCCAAAGTGCATCCTGGAGTGAGAATCTCTGAACTATGTGATCCAGGCCATCACTTTTCAAACTCTAATGTGTGTGAAAAATATGAGAGCATCTCACAGTAGATTTGGGGTGAGGAAGGGTCTAGGACTCTACATTTTAACAAGCATCCAGGCAGCGTTGATATTGCTAGTCTGAGACCACACTTCTTTGGGTGATTTAACATAGGGGAATTCTAACTCTGAACTATACCTCCAGCCTATTTTTTTAAAAACAGGGTCTCACTAAGTTGCTAAGGCTAGCCTCAAACCTGCAATCCTCTTGTCTCACACTCCAAAGCACTGGGTTTACAGGTGTTCTCCACCACAACACTTTGAGTGGCAACATGCTAAAGGACTCTAGGTAGATATAAACTTGGTTCTCACCTGAGAGAGTACCAAGGTCCTCTTCCTACCAACTCTGGTTAGGGCTACTACGTAGCATCAGTGAAGCAGGCAGATTATGGACTCTGGATTCACAGATGGTACAGATGTATAAACTTTAGGATGCCATTACTGCCCTCTTACCATGTACAGGCAGAGGAAGGGAGGAATAGGGGAGTACAATGCTCCTCCTTCTCTGTTTAGCATTCCTTGTTTGGCCTCCAACCATGAGTGACTGAGGTCTGCAATGGGATTCTAGGGTGTGCTCCTGGCATGCAAGGGATTGACTGCCTAGAGTGGCCTTACCAGACTTGTAACCCTTTAGAAGCCACTATCTCCTCCTGTGCCCACCTCTTTTGGAATTCTGATGTGGCTCATCCTTTGGCACCTCCAATTTGTCCTAATGACAGGAAAGTAGAGCTGGAGACTGGAAGGGACATTGAGATCAGGGAAGTGTCCACTTCTGGGGGTGTGGCAGGAACAGAGGACAGGGAAGTGCTTATGGCAGCCAGATCAGCTGTCCTAGCAGCAAAACCACATGCTTTAAATCCTCCCGGGCTGGTGTTCAGTCCCTTTCTGCTGGCCTCTGCTGGCCTGGCGAGCTGGATCCTTTCTCAGGCCTGCATTGCCCCCTGCCAGACAGGCTGAGGTACTGCTGTCAGGGCTCCTATCAGATGCTTTCCAGGGCTCACAGTGATCCTGGTGGCTCCTAGATCTCTACAATAGGTTAGCAAGTTACAGCAAGTCACACACACACATACACACACACACACACACACACACACACACACACACACACACACATCATAGGTGTAGGTACATGCACATACCAAAGCACCAGGTACATGATTCCTCATTGATCATCACCTCTTGGATCATGGACATGAGCAAATGTGGCTACCAGTATATGAAGAAGCAGATACTGGGGTGGCCGCTGATTTGACGCATGCTCTCATGGAAATTTACAGATGATCGTCCCTCCTCTACCCCTGTTTGCCTCAAAAGACTTTGGGGGATTCAAGGGTTACAGAGCTTCTCTTCTCTCCCTCCAATCCTCATCAGAGTGTGACCCTTGAAGAGCCTCTCACTGTTTCTGACTTCCCTCCACCTTCTCCTACTCCCCACCTTGTTCATTTGCCCAGCATCTCTGAAATACTGTTTTAAGTGTTCTAACATCAATACTTGGGAGGCTGAAACAGGAAAATCAAATACTGAGGTCAGCTTTATCAACTTAGTAAGATCCTCAGCAACTTAGCAAGACCTATTCAAAATAACAAAATAAAAAGTATTTTATTCTTTTTTTGAGTGTAGCTTGGTAATAGAAGGTCCCTGAGATTCAAGTTCCAGTACCTCCCCACACACACATACACAGAATTCTTTATCTTATCACTCTCAGGATTTCCCCCTGGATTTCCTTGTGGACAAGCACTGGGAGCTCTTCCTGTCTTGGAAAAACCCCACCAGTCTCTTTGGAGTTCTCTGGTCAACAGGGAACTGGCCATAGGCAGCAAGAAAATAGAGGGAATTTTGAGGCAGGACTCCATGGCTGCCACCTCTGCAATACCATGGGTTTATGGTCCCAGCCTCCACTGGTCCCTGATGCCACCTGGATGGGGAACAGATAGCTGCCTGGAGAGTCTCAGAGCTTTGCTGCTGATATGAGGCCTCTGGTAGCTAGGAGGGCCTCTCTGTGGCTTTAATCCAGTTGCATATTTCCATTGAAGATAGTGGTGGTGCCCAGCTCAGTGCCAGATGCTCTTAGAGCAGAGGCCGGAGGCTGACCTAGCCATTGTCCTATAAGTCTCTCACAGGCCAGCACTGTGCCAGCACAATGTTCATCACTGGATTGTGTCACAAATGGGCTGAGGCATTGGTGAGAGTTGGGGCAGTCCTGGTAGGCTCCCCAGGGAGACAGGACTGAAACTTGATGAGTGATCGGGGAAAAACACCAGAGAAGCTGCTGTCAGAAGGGCAGGAAGCCCAACCTGGAGACAGACTGAACTTGGACTCCAGGCTCAGCATACTGCTTTGTCCTCTGCAAGACTGAAGATAAGTCACTTCCTTTCTGAGCCTGTTCAGATATCTATATGATAGAGTGAAACTTTCTTTGCAGGTGATTGTGTGTTAAATGAGATTTGGCTATCAAAGTGCTGGAGGTTGTTGGACATAATAATGAGAAAGGAATAATAAACATCATTGAACATTTCGTATCTTCTAGCCAGACTGGGATGTTCTACAGAGGGCAGTAGAAGGGAATGGCTCCCTAAGGAAGGCTGGGGGCAGAGGACACAGCTGTGACTTCTAATCCCAGCAGTACTCCTTGACCCCAGATTATCCTGGGAGTTACTGTTAGTGCTCTGTTCTGTTCTTCATCAGGGAGTGGGAGAGTGGGAGGGGGTTGGAACAGGCAGAAAATAAGGCTCAAGAAAGCTGTAACCAGGACAGATAGTAGGGCCCAGGGAACAGAAAGTGTCCTAGCTAGCTTTGACCCATGCTTCCCTTGCCACTCGATCATCAGAATTAAATAAGCCTGCCTGCTGGAGGTGAGGTGGCTTTACATCCAAAGGGCTTGGTGCTAACCCCATTTCTCTGCCTGTTTCTTTCTTCCTGTTCTCTTTTAGAAGTGGAGGCCAAAAACGCGTGTGAATGGCTCCGTGCGACAGGATTCCCTCAGTATGCTCAGCTTTTTGAAGGTAAGGCTTCTCAATTTTTGACCTTTCTCCATTCCCAAACTTTCTTCATCTCTCAGATTTTCATCTGCAAAATGGGCAAATTAGATCCTTTCTCCAGACACACAAGAAGCTATGGATACTTGCCCTACTCAAATTTGTTGAGGGACTTTAGTCCTGAAGTTACAACTCTTCTCTCCTATATTGCCTTCACTACTAGATGACTCTTATCAGTTCCATGAGCTCTAGTGTTGGGCATGTTTTAAAGGACTTTGTCTTTCCAGGGCAACTGAAAGACACCATTTTCAAGGGGTGTGCCCTGGAGCACATACCCTAGTGGCCTGGCATGGACCACACTTTGCCCAGTGATGGACTCATCTCTCTTTTGTCCTTCATTTTCCTATTTTTCTTAAAGTTATTCAAACTTGCTGTTCTCTCTTCCCCTCTTTTTCCCACACCCTCATGACACCTTGGCTTCACCCCTACTTCACCTTGTCAAGATCACAACCGACCCCCATGGGGTCAAATTTAGTATTCACATCCCAATCTTCCTCTTTCTCTAGCTCTCAGCAGCATTCAGTGAAGGTGGTCCCTCCTTCCATTGGCTTCTGGACCAATCTCATCTCCTGGCTGCCTCTCTGGCTACTGCTTTCAGTCTCCTTAGTCTGCCTTTTCTAACTGACGTTTAAATATTAGGGTATCCCAGAATTCAGCCTGCACCCTCTACTTTCTCGCCATTTCTTTCCCATGAGACCCTCATCTGTCCTTGGATACTCCCAGTTGGTTCTGTTCAGACCTCTTTTCCTAAGGGCTCTAGATTCATTTATTCAACCACCAATTCCATATCTCTACTCAGATGTCCAATAGGTACCTTGGAGATTTAGCAGGACTAAAACCCAATACTTTGCTGGTCGTGGTGGTGCATGCTTGTAATCCCAGAGCTTGGGAGGCTGAGACAGGAGGACTGCACAGGTTCAAAGCTAGCCTCCGCTACTGAGTGAGGCCCTTAGCAACTTAGTGAGACCCTGTTTCCAAATAAAATATAAAAATAGGTCTGGGAGTATAGCCTAGAGGTAGAAAAGCCCCCGGGTTCCACCCCCAGTACCACAAAAAAAGAAAAAAAAAGAAAAAAAGAAAACCCAACGCTTAGCCCGGTGTGGTGGTGCATCCCGGTAATACCAGTACTTGAGAGGCTGAGACAGGAGGATCATAGGTTTAAGGCCAGTAGTATATGGCAACTTAGTAAGACCTTGTTTAAAAATAAAAAAACAACAAGGGCTGGGAGTGTAGCTTGAAGGTGGAATTTTGCTGGGTTCGATCTCCAAAACCCAAATTAATGGATTAACTAATTTAAAAAAATTCCTGATGGTTATAGCTCTTATTTTGCTTCAAACTCTCTTTCTAGTTTCTTTGTACTGCTGGATTTTTCTCATTCTTTGGGACTCAGCACAGAAGTCACCTCCAGAGAAAGACTTTTACTACCACCTCTCTCCAAGAATCCTCTACCCGTACCAGCCTCTTTTTACCCCTCATCCTTTCATGTCATTTGTAACTGTTATCTTGGTTTTGTACATAGTTGATTGTTTCCTACAGGTGTGTAAACTCCCTGAAGTCCAAAACCATTTTTGTCTCCATTGTTGTATGTCCAATAACTTGCCTGGTGCCTGGGATGAAATAGTGTCAGTATTAGTCAAATGAATAAATAAATGAGTGGGCTTGTTTTACCAATAAGGCAAAGGCAAAGAGCTAAAAGTCTTCTCACATTCTCTCTCCCATTCTCCTAACTCCTTCCATGCTCCTTTTTTTTTGTCAGTACTAGGAGTGGAACCCAGGGGTGTACTCCCAGATCTATTTTATACTTTATTTGGAAACAGGGTGTCGCTAAGTTGCTGAGAGCCTCACTAAGTAGCAGAGGCTGGCTTCAAACCTGTGCAATCCTCCTGTCTCAGCCTCCCAACCGGGGGGGGGGGGTGGTGTTACAAGCGTGCACCACCCCTCCCAGCCCCATCCATGTTCCTCTTCATTTCCTAAGTCCCAGGGACTGAGCTCCCACTGCTCTGGACAATAAGGGGAAGTGAGATGTGTTTTGGCTACATGCTGTCCCTTCTGTCCTCCCCCTCGTTCACCTTGTGCCAGGGAGGAGTTTTCCTGTCTGTGTGGCCCAGGAGTCAAAAGAAACTTGGAGAACCCAGGTTGGCTCTTGACAGCTACCCAGTCTCGAGTCTCCAGTCTCCTGTCCCCTGTGAACCTGCATTACTCATGGATGAGGTCCTTTGCTCCTTGTCAACTCTCCCAGCCTCTTCAGGCTTCTCCCCCACCCATCACCAGCTCTGAGCTCCATGAGTCCCCCTCTTTGGCTCCTGGCCTTTGCCCTTCTGCGTTGGCTTGCCTTCCTGCCTTCTCTCTTCCCTAGCCACCCCCTTCCAGCTCAACAGCTGCTGGGACTGAGTTTCTGATCTACCCCCGGACTCATCTTTGCCTCTCTGCCACACAGAAGGTTCGTTTCCCCTGGATATTGACTCGGTGAAGAAGGACCACGGTTTTCTGGACGCGGACTCTCTGGGGGCCCTGTGCAGGTATGGGGGCTGAGGAAGCCAAGGACCCAGCTAGGAACTTCCTTGTGGAAAAAACAATCCCTTGTGCCTTTTAACAAAAGAGGAGCCTCACTTATTAAAAAGGCTCATTTGCGGTCACATTGCTCCTTCTGTTTTCTGTGCCTATGATACTCTCACCTCCCCAGTTACTTTAGCTAGAAAACCCAGATCTCACCTTGATTCTTTTAAAGTTATATCCCCTAAACATCCCTTAGATTCATTCTCTCTCTACTTACAGCATCTCAGCCCTTATCTGAGCCCTTTTCATGATTTCTCCTTAGATCTATTAAAGTAACCTACTAAATGACTTCAATCTCTATATCCCCCCTCCCTATATCCAGCCTCCCTGCAGCCACTGGAGTCAGTTTTTTCAAGCTTAGAGTGGGTGATCCTCTGTTTAAAAATTTGTCACTGCCTACATACAAAAGTGCTAAGCTTTTCTAGCATGACAAACAAGGTTCTTTGCCATCTGGCTTTTGACCTACCTTAGCCTCAATCTTTCCCTTTCCCAATGGTCTGTTTATTGACTGTGTCCTTTTCTACCTTGTCACAGGGTCCTGGGAAGAAGCTTGGGGTAGGAGTCTCTGTTTCTTTCCATTTTAATATCTAATTTCTGTCCTCCAGGAAACTTTATTTTGACTGCACTCCCTCTCTCCATGGAAGTTCCTTGCCCCACCCTGTGTGTGTCTGCTGTGCCTTCTGACTCTTCTGTATTTGAACCTGGCCCACTTCTACAGTGGTTTATTTCCATATCTATAAGCTCCTGGAGGAAGAGGCTATACTCTTCTTAATTTATCTAACCATCAGCTTTTATGATAGCTGGGCCGGGGGAAATATGTAGATGGCTTGGCCCTGTGAAATGGTGGATGACATCTTGAGAGTGTCTTGGTGGGTGGTGCCAGGTTTGGAGTTGGGAACTTTTGGATGAATGCCTTCATTTTGTTTCAGGAGGCTGATGACCTTGAACAATTGTGCCTCGATGAAGCTGGAGGTTCATTTCCAATGCAAGCAGGTGAATGTTGGCAAGGGATGGGGTCAGTGGCATTGGGACACCTTGGGGAAACCCATGACATGGATAAATCACTTGTGAAACTAGATCCACTATCCTGCTAGTCTGAGGTGTCCAGAGCAGAGCCTTGCTCTTGCCTGCAGGTCTCTTGAGACCACTGGGTTTTCATGAGCCTCATCTACAGGCAAGAATATAAAAGCAAATACTCTGGTCTATGGCCTCATACCACCCCCACTCAGCCCACAAGTCCCTCTGGATTTGCCCTTAACTTGACCCAATAATGGCCCTTCCTCAGGGGAATCTGTCTGCCTCCACTACTTGGTTTGTAATGGCTAAAATAACTTGGATAGGGGCCAAAGAAAGAATTATGTGGTGTAATGATCATGGCCTCTACAGTGTTAGAGGTCAGGATCTCCACAGCCTCACCCTCATGAGGTCTTACCCCCTACCCAAAGCCTTGTTTTTCATTTCTCTCTATCTCTATCTTTAACTTCATCTTTTTTATGGTACTGGGGACTGAACCCAGGGGCATTCTACCTCCAAACTACACACCCAGCCCTATTTTTTTATTTTTATATTGAAACAGGGTCTAGGTTGATGAGAGTCTCACTCCTTGCTGAGGCTGTCTTCAAAACTGTGATGCTCTTGTCCCAGCCTCCCAAGTACTGGGAATACAGGCATACACCACCATGCCCTGCTTATTTTCCCCTTCTCTCCAATGAATTGGGTGGGCTGGATTAAGAGCCTTCAAATGCTTTCACACCTCTGCCATTCTGGGATTTCAGAAACCAAGAGGACATTTGGTCTCTACATTGGTCTGTTCATAGCCCTGGAATGCAGCCTTATGACCCTATCTTTGCCCGGGGGCAAGCTTAGTTGCCTTCCTCTGGGGCTTTCCCCACCAGAGTCCTGCTGTCAGGCAGGGGCAGCCAAGTTGCCAGAGCACTGGCCTGTGAAGCAGGAGACTCATGAAGCCTGGTCATGGTTCTGCCACTGACGGCCGAGTAACCTCTTTCCATGTCTGGGCCTCACTTTCCTCGCTTTGTCAAGGAAAGGATAAATTAGAAAATCCACGATCCTTCTCGCCTCCAGCATCCTGTGATTCTAATCTATGACTGTAGCCTGAACACTTAAAAGGCACTGCCACTGACTTAGTGTGTGTCATTGTATGACCTGGGGCAAATGGCTCCTCATTTGTAGGTGTGAAATGGGGAGGGTAGATTACTTAGATGAGCAGTGCCAAACAGCTGGGCTCCTCCAGCACTGCAGAGCCAGTTGCTCACTCCTAGGCCATCCTCATCCAGAAAGCAAGGCCCTTCACCTCAAAGCTCTTGAGAGTTTGGAGGCAAAGGGTAGAGCACAGGCTGGGACTGATGCCTCCCTGTGGTGCTCTCCCCAGAATGAAGACTCAGAAGAAGAAGAGCAGTGCACCATCAGCAGCCACTGGGCCTTCCAGAGGGAAAGCAGGCACTGGTCACGTGTGGGCTCCTCGGACCTTCTGGCCCCACCAAGCCCTAGCCTGCCAGTGACCTCAAGCTGTGAGAGTGTCCTCACTGAGCTCAGCACCACCTCCCTGCCAGCCATCACCGTGAGCTTACCACCCGAGCCAGTGGGCCTGCCCTTGCCAGGCCGTGTCCCCAGCCCAAGTGACAGTGGCCTGTCCCTCCTCAGTCCCACACAAGGTCAGAAGGTTGCTCAGGAGAAAGCCAAGAAGCACCGGTCCCGCAGCTTCCTCAAGCACTTTGAATCTCTGCGGCGCAAGGAAAAGGGGGACAGCCGGCAAACAAGGCCTGACCATAATCTGGCCACCTCAGAGAAGGCCACCAAAGCTTCATCTTTCCGGAGCTACCGTAGCTTCCTCTCAGCTGGATTTTACAGGGCCAAGAACCGGGCAGTCACCTCAGCCAGGGACAGTGTTGGCGAGACTCGGAGGGCCTGGGAGGTTTGGCCTATGGTCACCTTGCGGCCTCCTCAGCAGGGACGACGGGGCAACTGCCTGGTGCACGTGCCCAGGGACCATAAACCAGGCACATTCCCTCGCTCTCTGTCCATTGAGAGCCTGTGTCCAGAGGATGGACACCGCCTGGCAGACTGGCAGCCAAGCAGGCACTGGGGCTACTCAGGGCGCCGGGGCTCCTGTGGCTCAACAGGCAGCCATGCCAGCACCTATGACAATTTGCCTGAGTTGTACACTGTTGAGTCTGCACCAGCTGGGGCTGAGGCTGAGGAGGAGGAGGAGGAGGAGGAGGAAGAGGAAGAAGAAGAAGAAGAGGAAGAGAGTGAGAGCAGCTATGCCCACCTGGACGACATCCTCCAGCATGTGTGGGGATTGCAGCAAAGGGTAGAGCTCTGGTCTAGGGCCATGTACCCAGACCTGGAACCTGAAGATAAGGAAGAGGAAGAGGAGGAAGAAGAAGAGGAGGAGGCCACTTCATCAGTAGAAATGGCCACAGCTGAGGTGGAAAGCCAGGCTGAAGCCATGGCCCAGGCAGAGGCTCCAGCCCCTGAAGAGACCCCATCCTGGGTTCAGCCAGTTGTCCTAGTTCAGGCCCCGGATGAAGCCATACTGTCAGCACAGGCAGAGGCTGAAGCTGAGGCTGAAGCCCCGGCCCAGGAGAATGAGCAGGAGGTCAACTCTGGTGGGGAACCCACCTCTGTCTCCAGCCTGTCGGTAGAAGAAGTACACTCCATTTCTGACACTGGGGCCTCCTCCAGTGAACTTGACAGTAGCAGGAATTCCATGAATGAGGCCGAGGCTTCAGGGTCCCTGGAGGGACTCCAGGCAGCAGCGGTGCCTCGTGAGCGGCGTGATTCAGGAGTGGGGGCCTCACTTACCAGACCCTGCAGGTGGGAATTTGGGGCAGGGGTGGGGGCCTAAATTTCTGTTCCTTTTCTCTCTCCCTGCTGCCACCCTCTGCTTTCTTAGTCATGAAACCCAGGAATAGGCTCTTGGGGACTAGGTTGTTACTTCCAGGCAGCCAAGTCCCAGAATAGAGGGGGAGGAGGAGGTGGGAGGGAGAGAAAGAGGGAGAGAGAGGGAGAGGGAGAGGGAGAGGGAGAGGGAGGGAGAGAGAGAGAGAGAGAGAGAGAGAGAGAGAGAGAGAGAGAGAGAGAGAGAGAAAGAGAGATAAGTACAAGCAAGACTTGGGAGTTCCAACCGGGCCTGCCACTGTAATAGCCTTGAAGAATTGGTGGCTTCTCTTTGGGCTTCATTTTTGGCTGTTTTTTTTTTGGGGGAAGGGGTTTGCATTTTGTTTTGTTTTGATACTGGGGATCGAATCCAGGGGCATTCTATCACTAAGCTATATCCCTAGCCCTTTTTCTTTTTTATTTGGAGATAAGGTCTCACTAAGTTCTCACACACTGGTCCCAGAGGCATTCTACCTTTGAGCTACACCCCCAGCCCAATTTTATATTCTTTGTTTTGAAACAAGGTCTCACTAAGTTGTGAAGGGCCTCACTAAGTAACTGAGGCTAGCTGTGAACCCAGATCCTACTGTCTTAACCTCCCAAATGTTGGGATTACAAGCATGTGCCACCACGCCCGGCTTTTATTTTCGTTTTGAAATGGTGTTTAGCTAGGTTGCTGAATCCTGCTGGTCTCAAACCTGGGATCCTCCCGTCTCTGCCTCCCAAGCACTGTTATTACAGGAGTATACCAGCATACCTGGCTTAGTGTCTCTTTCTTTCTTTCTTTCTTTCTTTCTTTCTTTCTTTCTTTCTTTCTTTCTTTCTTTTCTTTCTTTCTTTCTTTCTTTCTTTCTTTTTTTTTTTTTTTTGGTTCTGGGGATGGAGCCCAGGGGCATTTTACCTCCGAGCTACATCCTCAGCCCCATTTTTAAGATTCTTTATTTTGAAACAGGATCTCACTGAGCTGCAAAAGGCCTCACTAAGTAGCTGAGGCTGTCTTCGAACCACAATCTTCCTGTCTCAGCCTCCCAAATGCTGGGATTACAAGCGTGCGCCACCACGCCCAGCTAGTGTCACTTTCTTTATGCGTGCTGTGAAGATGTTAGAGGATGTAGTCGCTGATCCTCAGCTTTGCCATTGAGGGTTTCTTGGAGCAGCCCCTTCACAGTACTGGTCTTGGAATTGGTAGAGGACTGGCCGTGCTTTTTAGCATTAATTGGCCCTGAGCCTGGTACCACTTTTCTGAGGAGTGTTCTTTGGCCTCTGGGCAGACCTGGAAGCTGTGACTATATTTTTTGTTTGTTTGTTTGTTTTTGTTTGTTTTTGTTGTTGTTGTTTTACCCCGGGATCCAGCAGCAGTTCTGAAAGTGCCCCACCTCCCTGTCATTAATCTTTTTTGGCGGGGGAAGACTGGAAACATACGACTTTTTCTAAGGTATAGCCAAACCTGCTTTTCCAACCTTCTCTACCTCTTCTTACATCCACCAGGAAGCTCCGTTGGCACAGCTTCCAAAACTCCCACCGGCCCAGTCTCAACTCAGAGTCACTGGAGATCAACCGGCAGTTTGCAGGCCAGATCAACCTCCTACACAAGGGCTCGCTGCTGCGGCTCACTGCCTTCATGGAGAAGTACACTGTGCCCCATAAACAGGCCTGGGTCTGGTGAGTTGGGGGCTCCTGGACCCTGGCAGATGGGAAGCTGCTGGCTTGGGTCCAGGGCCCTGGGGAGGGCGGCCCAGAGGTGGGTCCAGGGATGTAGAGCCCACATGCCAGTGGAGTGGTGTGCCGTGCCAGGAGGCTGGAAGGGCCATAGGAGGACAGATGTGAGGTGGGAGACCCTAGGTACTCCAGCTGTCCAATTTCCACTGTGATCTCCATGATGTCATCAACAAGATTGTCCTAAAATGCATCTTTACCTGGGTGCAGTGGCACACATCTGTAATCCCAGTACATGGGAGGCTGAGGCAGGTTCAAGGCCAGTTTCAGCAACTTAGCAAGATCCTCAGCAATTTAGCAAAACCTTGTTTCAAATTAAAAATTAAAAAGGGTTGGGCTGTAGCCTGGAGGTAAAATCCCCTGGGTTCAATCCTCAGTACCAAAATATAAACAAAAAAGAGCCAGGCATGGTGGTGCATGCTTATAACACTTGGGAGGATGAGACAGGAAAGATAACAGGTTTGAGGCCAGGCTCAGGAACTTCATGAGACCTTGTTTCAAAATACAAAATATAAAAAAAATTGGGTGTGGTGGTGCATATTTATAATCCCAGTACTTGAGAGGCTGAGACAAGAAGATCAAATGTTTGAGGATAGCCTCAGCAATGTAGTGAGGCTCTTAGCAACCTAGTGAGACCCTGTTTCAAAAACAACAACAAAAAAGAGCTGAGGTGTAGTTCAGAGGTAGAATATCCCTGGGTTCAATCACCAGTACCCTCTCCAAAATGATAAGGAATAAAGAAATCAGTATAAGCTGGGGATGGTGGCACACATCTGTAATCTCAGTTATTCAAGAGGCTGAGGCAGAAGGATGGCATTTTGAGGCCAGCGAGACTCTTATAATTTAAAAAAGGCTCAGTGATAGAGGACACCTAAGTTCAATTCCCAGTGACCACACACACACACACACACACACACACACACACACAAATGCAGCTTTGGTTTTGCTGACTGTGTTGTAATGTATTCTTTTCCCACTTCTTTGGCTTTCTGCATACTGTTCTTTCTACCTGGAATAATTTTTTCCATTTTTCCTCTGGGACTTAAACCTTCTTGTTCTTCAAGAGCCTACTGACTCCTAGTTACCTACCAACTTCTTTCTGAAGCCTTCCCTGGCCTGCTAGATAGTTTCTGTACCTCATGGTTCTTCCCTTAGGTTCTTGGCCTATTACTGGCCACATAAATTGTCTTCCTGTTGACACAGTTATCTCCTCAACCAGACTGGGAGCTCCCTGGGTCCCTCTGTCACTCCCTGAGGCTGGACCCAAATCAGATTCTCAACGAGTGTTGACTCTGCGGATATGATGCACTCCTATTCTCATTACCCATCCCTGATGCCTCTTAGACCATAGATAGTTCCCAAACTGTGCTCTTCCTTCCTGATTACTTGTCAATCCCCAAAACAGGTCAATGCCCAAGTTCATGAAAAGGCACAAGACTCCAGACTACCGGGGACAACATGTATTTGGAGTGCCACCCCTCATCCACGTGCAGCGCACAGGCCAGCCACTGCCACAGAGCATTCAGCAAGCCATGCGCTACTTGCGCAGCCAGTGCCTGGACCAGGTGAGCCCTCCTGGAGAGCCTGCAGACAGATGGTTCTGGAAACAGGGAGACCAAAGGCCAAGGAGCTGGATAGGAGGACTGCTCGAACCTTCCTCCTGGGTTAAGCTGGTCCACCAAGGACCTTTCCTATCCTCAGTAAGGATGGAGTCAAACTCCCTTCCCTTTCTTATTGGATGGAGCCTTCTGCCCAGTCCTGTGATAGCCTGCCTTAGCTTAATTCTACTTTTCCTACTCATCTCCATGAAAGACATCTGTCTCTTTGACCCCCAGATTGCAAAAAGGCTTCTCTTTGATCTTGCCACTTATCTTCTGCCCTGGCCATCTGGAAGCCTGCCAGGTTTTCAGCATAGGTTGGCCTGTATTGACTCCCAGTTCAGGACTGAGCTCATAGTCTGCTCCCTTCTCCCCTGCATCTTTCCCTTCCTCTTCTGCATGGGCCAGGTGGGCATCTTCCGCAAGTCTGGGGTCAAGTCCAGGATCCAGAACCTGCGCCAAATGAATGAGACCTCCCCTGACAATGTCTGCTATGAGGGCCAGTCTGCCTATGATGTGGCAGACCTGCTGAAACAGTATTTCCGGGACCTACCTGAGCCCATCTTCACCAGCAAACTCACCACCACTTTTTTACAGATCTACCAACGTAAGTCACCTGCACCATTCTCCCCTGCATCCTAGGGCTGGTGGCAGAGAAACCTGGTGGCTGGACCCATGAGTTTATGGGAACATTTTATACTATGGAGTTAAAAAGGCACTTTGAGAGAGAGAGAGAGCACATTCTACTCTCCCAAACCCATCATATGAAAGAGGAGACTGAGGCCCTGAAGGAAGGGACTTAGCTAAGGTCACACTGCAAATCAGAAACAGAGCTAGATCCAGCATAAGACCTCCTGAGCCCACCTTTACCTTCCCTCCTACTGATTCCCATGGGGACAATTATGCCTGGCACATTCTTGGAAGCAGGCTTGCTGCTGGCCTCTGGGAGTTAAAGAAGCCCTTCTGCCCTCCATCTCCTACAGTCCTCCCCAAGGATCAGTGGTTAGCAGCAGCACAAGCTGCCACTTTGTTGCTCCCTGATGAGAACCGAGAAGTGCTGCAGACTCTGCTTTACTTCCTAAGTGACATTGCCTCTGCGGAGGAAAACCAGATGACAGCCGGCAACCTGGCAGTGTGCCTGGCTCCCTCCATCTTCCACCTCAACGTCTCCAAGAAAGATAGCCCCTCACCCAGGTAAAAGAGGACAGTGCATGTCAGGGTTTGGCCTAACAGATGGGGAGGGGTTGGCCCCATTTGACTTTTGACCTTGGGTAGTAGGCACTGCTGTTTTCTCACCTTACCACAGGGGTCAGTCTGACTCCTCAGGGGCCCCTGGCTCATTGATCACTGTGGAGCAGGACATTTCCAAAAGACAGAAGGTGGCTTTATGGTCAGGACTGGCAGACCAGCTTCCTGGGAGCTGGAAGCCAGCCTGCCAGTCATCTCATTT
The DNA here is from genome assembly GCF_963383645.1 of Muscardinus avellanarius. Lineage (NCBI taxonomy): Eukaryota > Metazoa > Chordata > Mammalia > Rodentia > Gliridae > Muscardinus > Muscardinus avellanarius. Next base: position 107,624,293 of record NC_137792.1, read on the forward strand.
CATGCATTGATGCCATCCTCTCCTCTTACCCCTTCCCTCCAGGATCAAGAACAAACGCAGCCTGGTTGGGCGGCCAGGACCTAGGGACCTGAGTGAGAACATGGCTGCCACCCAGGGCCTATCACACATGATCAGTGACTGCAAGAAACTTTTCCAAGTGAGTCAGCCCAGGCTTGGTGCCAACTTATCAGATCCATGAAAACCACCAGGCCTGACCATTTTACCCCCACCTTAACGCATACCCCTCAACCTCCTATTTCCAACCCACAGTAGCCAAGCCATTCCACCACTTTGCCATGAACCTGACAGGCTCTGTGGGGTGTCCTGCTCCCCAGTGCTCCCATCTCAGCGTGTATGTGTGCCCTCAGGTACCCCAGGACATGGTAGTGCAACTGTGTGGCTCCTATAGCGCAGCTGAGCTCAGCCCTCCAGGGCCAGCCTTGGCAGAGCTTCGACAGGCACAGTCTGCTGGGGTAAGCCTGAGCCTCTACATGGAAGAGAGTGTGCAAGAGCTGCTGCGGGATGCTGCAGAACGCTTCAAGGGCTGGATGACTGTGCCAGGGCCCCCACACACGGAGCTGGCCTGCAGGAAGGTGGGTACCACACCCTCAGTTTCTACAGAGCTGGAAGATGGTATGATATAGGATAAGGGGCCAAAGGACCCACTGGAGGGAGCCCCCAAAGAGTTGTCCTGCCAATCTTGCTTGGCTGGGCCTGAATACTTGGAGGCTATCAGCCAGCAGAGCAAGTGCCTTAAGGAACCAAGAACCAAATGAGAGACTCAGGATGGAACCACATTCCAGTATTATCTTTTGCTTTAGCTTTTCTTATCACTGTGACTCAAGTGCCTGATGAGAACAAATTAGAGGACGAAAGGTTTATCTGGTTTCACAGTGTTGGAGGTTCAGTCCATGGTTGGCTGGCTCCAAGGCAGAAACTGGTAGCAGGGCATAATGGAGGGACTCTGCTCTCACATCATGGTGGCCAGAAGAAGTGAGAACAAGAGGAGAGATATCTATAGTCCCCCAAACCACACTCCCAGCGATTCATTTCCTCCAGCCATGCTTCACCTCTAAGCCTCTTGCACAGTGAACCATGCTTTAAACACATGAGCTTTGGGGAGACATTCCAAACTCAAATCATAACATCTTCCAAACATTCCATTCTAGACACATCATTTCATTTATAGCCTCATCTCTCATCTCCCCAGACCACCACCAAACTGAACTTGCATTTTCACCTCCGAAATTCTGCTCATGCCATCTGGCTGCCTCCACTGGCCTGCCCTCAAGCATGCCATTTCTAGGGCCACTTTTAGCTTCCATATCACAGGCTCCTTCCTCCATTCAGAACCTTCTGTGACTTCCTAGGCTGGAGGCATTTTCTCTCTGTGCCCCTCTTGGCAGAGGCTACACGCTTTCTTGGATAGCAATTTTGAGTACAATTGCAAAGCTGAAGATTCCCATGTATACAGTGGTCATGATGAAACCTCCTTGGTGGAATGGTTGGGGGAGGCTTTCACAGTGCTTGGCACATATCAAAGGTTCTGTGAGTGGCCGATTTTGTCATAGCGCAAATGCTATACTTCCCATACCAGATGATGAAACCCTGAGGATGATCAATACATTCTTTTCTTGCCTACTTGTAGAAATTCCATGCGCTGTGCCCATGTCATGGTAGGGCCCAGCAGGCCTCGGAGGGTGTATGTCTCATCATCTCTTTATGCTCTTGAACAGGTTGGGAAGTGACCATGCACAAAGGAGGGAGAGGACCAGGGGCATGGGCCAGCCCATCTGGGTCTGGCTAGGGTTAGTGGAGGAGCCCTGCACCTTCCCTTGCCAGGGGTTGAAGCAAAGGGGATCCCCGGGCCTTACAGCTTGAGGCCTGGACTAGGGGATGGAATTGGGATTCTCCATCCCTGAAGTTGCCTCCATCCCTACTGCCATGGATTTCAGGCACCAGACGGGCACCCCCTGCGTATGTGGAAGGCTTCCACAGAGGTGGCGTCCCCGCCAGCTGTGGTGCTGCATCGTGTTCTACGGGAGCGAGCCCTCTGGGATGAGGACCTGCTGCGAGCCCAGGTGCTAGAAGCCCTGATGCCCGGGGTGGAACTGTACCACTACGTCACTGACAGCATGGCGCCACATCCTTGCCGAGACTTTGTGGTGCTCCGGTGAGAGGCTCCAGCTACCACCCTGCCACGCTTGGAGGACTAGAGGGGTGAGGTGGGGTGGGAACCAGCACTAGGAATTAGGACATGCATTCTCTCCCTGCAGAATGTGGCGCTCTGACCTGCCTCGTGGGGGCTGCCTGCTTGTGTCCCAGTCCCTGGATCCTGAGCAACCCGTGCCAGAGTCCGGGGTACGGGCTCTCATGCTCACCTCCCAGTACCTCATGGAGCCTTGTGGACTGGGCCGCTCACGCCTCACTCATATCTGCCGTGCTGACCTCAGGTACCAGGCTTTTAATGGCCTGCCTCACCCCTCAGCCCAGCCTCCTCTCCTGCCTCTGTCCCTGCTTTACTGCCCCAAACTCTGGACTCCCAGGGTGGGGGCCAAGTCCTTCCTTCCTTCCTCCTGGTGAAGGGTCCAAGGGAAATAGTCATTGCTCAGGCCTGGCTTCTTCTGCTTCCCTAGGGGCCGTTCTCCTGACTGGTACAACAAAGTGTTTGGACACCTGTGTGCCATGGAAGTGGCAAAGATCCGGGACTCCTTCCCCACGCTTCAAGCAGCTGGCCCTGAGACAAAGTTGTGAGCCTTGGGCTGGCATTGCCCAGGGCCCCTGGCACCAAGGGAGTGAGCAGGAATAAGAATAGAGTGGTCCGTGGAGGGTGCTGCCAGGGGCAGAGACAGGCACAGGTGGCCCCAGCTGTCTGGTTACCTTACTCCAGAAAGCTCTCCAGCATGCCGGGATCAGGGAGAATAGAGTTTAGATGTTCCATCTCCACTCCACCTTCACCCCAAACACTGCATCTGCTCCCCCAAGAGTAGAGAATCACGTTAGCAGCAAGAAAACGACTGCTGTCCCCCACCTGCCCAGGAAGCCCCACTAAGACCAAAGCTCCAGCAGCCCCCTGTCCCCGTCGATAGGGGAAGGAGGAAGACATCAGTGTGTGGGCTCAGCTTTGTGCCAGACAGAGAGACCAAGCCATCTTGTTTGGTGCTAGTAGGGTCCCTTTGAGGTTGGACGGGAAGTTCTGGTTCTCCCTCTGGGGCCACCATTGGCCAAGCTGGCATTTCCAGAAATAGGACTGGAGCAAATGGGCACAGGGTAAAGCACAGGACAGCCCCAACCACCACAAGCTATTTTATTTATGTAAATACGATGCTGACTTTTAGGAGGCTGATTTAGAGTGGGCACTGACAGGCTCTTAGTAAGCCATGTGACGATTTGGGATAGCTTGGGACATAAATGTGGGAAAATCATCCTTTCTCAAGTCCCAAGAGACCAATGAACCAGTCTTGGGTTCCACACTTTACCTGCTACATCCTGGGATCCTGAGTAGCCTTTAGCCATGCACCTCCATGCGCACAAAATGAATGAGTTCACTCTCACCACTGAGGCACATTGCAGTGAGGAGACAAGTGTCTGTATCCTTGTCTCTTTGGCTTATGGTAGTGGACTAATATAACAGCCCCTTCTTAAACAGAGGGCTAGTTCCTGGCCACTGGGCCAGCCAGAGGTCCTAACCAGCTAGGACTTTATCCAAACCTGAACTATCCCACCTGCTGGCTGTCTTTGCCCATGTGGAAATCCAAATGCCATTCAAAGGCCCACTGGTGCTTTGTCTTTCTGCTAAATAAACAAGTGCAATGGGTCCCAGCCACCATTGTAATTTTTAAGCCTGTTCTATTTGTACCTATAAATACTGTACAGTCAGAATATATATGTGTATTAGTATGTGTACATATAGATAACATATATACATATATACACTTGCACATATATGTGTGTATGCGCACACACACACACACACACACACACACACACACACACACACAGAGTCTGTCCTGAGTATATTATAATATCTGGGTGGGAGCAAGAATCTGAAAGGCCCGGAGGCAGGACATTTCCAATGAAAAGGGAGAATTGGAGAGCAGAGTACCTCTCAACAGAGTAATAAAGCATTACTAGACGTGCACTCTGGCTCTGTGGCTTTTTTTTTCACTACAATGGTTTCCAGGGATCAGGGAGAGTGGTAGTGGTTGCACCCCAGGTTCAGAGGTTGGAAGTGAGCATTCACCTCACCCTCTCCTGAGTCTCAGTTTCCCTGTGTGAGGACATAAGATGAGGCCACGGGAGAAATGAGGAGGGCTTCAGCTCTTGTCTCAGAGATGTGATTACAGGGTCGGGGACAGAATTTGGACAATCCAAGGCTTGGGCAAAAGTTAAAAACACATCCCATGATCTGGGCAGGATCTCAGACGTTACCCACAAGTATGACTTCGGGTATCCTTGACAGCAGCTCTCACTCTCCAGAGAGATTGGTGACCCTGGCTAGGCTCTCCTTTTTCCTCCTACACACAGCCCATGCAAGGGATGAAGAGTAGAAACCCAGCCCCAAGAGCCTGGAAGGCTCTGTTCTATCCATTGCTTTATGGCGAAGCTGTACTCTTTCTTGTGGTTTGATATTCAGGATTCAACCCAGGCAAATTTTACCTCCAAGCTATACCCCAATCCTTTTTATATTATTTATTTATTTATTTATTTATTTATTTATTTATTTATTTTGCAGGTCTGGGGATGGAACCCAGGGGCATTTGGCCTCTGAGCTACACCCCCTGCCCTCTTTTTTATTCTTTATTTTGAAACCAGGTCTCACTGAGTTGCAGAGGGCCTCACTAAGTAGCTGAGGCTGTCTGCGAACCACGATCCTCCAGTCTCAGCCTCCTGAATGCTGGGATTACAAGCATGCTCCATCACACACAGCTTTTGTTTTTTTTAATTTTGAATATGGTCTCACTAAGTTGTTAAGCCTCACGTTGAACCTGTGATCCTACCGTCTCAGCCTAACAAGTACTGGGACTACAGGTATATGCCACCATACCCAGCATACCACCAGGCTGTGTTCTAAAAAAATGTGTTTGTAAGCAATTTCACTGCATAAGCATCAGAGAGTGTACTTACATAAACTAAGAGGGCCACTGCATCACTAGGAAGTATAATCTCATGGGACCATCATCCTGTATGTGGTTCATCATTGACTGAAACATGTGGTGCATATAAGCTTCAGAGTCATATTTGCATTTGCATCTTTTCAGGGCTATCAGTAGCCAGTAGCCTGGGCAGGCAGGTCATGCTCTCTTTCCAACTCCCAGACTCCTCATTGGTCAAATGAAGCCAGTCATATCATAAGCCTGGCTCAGTAAGTTTCCAAGTCCTCCCACTCCTGCCTAAACAGATTGGAGTGCCTACCAAGTTCCACTCCTCTGTCACCTCCTTCCATTATCCTTTAGGTTTCAGTTGTTCTTACCTTTAGCCTCTTTTCACTGTTGCTCCTGGAGGCACCTGACTAGCTTGGAGGGTAGTGAGGCACAGCAAGGAACCCGTCAGTCCCTTCATTTGGGGAAGACCAAGGGGGTCACCCCAGGTGTGAGTGTGCGGTTGGAGTTTGAATAAACAGTCATAGACTCAAGGGATATCAGTGTACAGCTCTAATCAGTGGTTTTTGAGGAAGCTACCAAGGGCCTTCTGAAATAGACATTGCCCTCCACCCCTATCCTGAGAGGAGGCACACTGTTAATGGGCAGTATGAAAATGACCACCCAGAAGGTGATGGTCACTTGCAAAGTGATATGAGGGAGGCTCCTGGTAGAACCAGAGAATAACTCACCTTTTCAGCTCTAGATTCTGTTGTCCTCAACCAGCTGTTAAGGATTAAGAAACCCAGGATAGTCGGGTGTGGTGGTGCATGCTTGTAATCCCAGTACTTGGGAGGCTGAGATAGGAGGGTCCGGGTTTGTAGTCAGCCTCAGCTACTTAGTGAGGCCCTCTGCAACTTAGTGAAACTTGTTTCCAAATGAAGAATAAAAAAATAGAGCTGGGAATGTAGCTTGGAGATATAATTAGCCTTTGGGGTCCATCCCTAGTACTGCAAAAAAGAAAAGAAAAAGAAATCTAGGGCCAGGTATGGTGGTACACGCTTGTAATCCCAGTACTTGGGAGGGTTTGTAGCCAGCCTCTGCTACTTAATGTGGCCCTTTGCAACTTGGTAAGACCCTGTTTCAAAATAAAGAATACAAAATCAGGCTGGGGGTGTAACTTGGAGGTAGAATGCCCCTGAGTTCAATCCCCAGCACCACACAAAAAAGAAAAGAAAAGACAAAGAAATCCAGGGTAGTGGTTAAGACCATGGGCTCGGGATCCAAACTGCCTGGATTCAAACTGGGCACCATGCTTACTAGTCCTGTGGCTTTACATTATCATCTCAGGTAGCTGTGTAGTTATAACCCAGGTGGCCATACAACTAGCTACATAGTCTGTCCGTCACTAAAGCATGTGCTCAGAACTCCTCCAGTGGGTTCTCAAGCTTTCATGAGCATGAAAATCACCTTAACAGAGGGCCTGTTAGGACATGGATTGCTGGGACCCATCCCCAGGGTTTCTGATTCCGATTCTCATTCTGTGGGTCTGAGGTGAAGCTTGAGAAATAGCATTTTCAACAAATTCTTAGGTAATGCTGATTGCACTGTTGTTAGTCAGCTTTATGTCACTGTAACAAGACAACTGAGGGGAAAAAACTTAAAGAAAAGATTGTTTTGGGCTCATGGTTTCAGAGACTTCAATTCATGGTTAGCTGGCTCCATAGCTATAGGACTGAGGTGAGGGAGAACATCATGGCAGAAGAGTGTGGTGGGGGAGAGCTGCTCAGCTCATGGCGGCCCGGAAGCAGGGTGGGAGAGAAAAGGAGGGGGACAGGGACTGATGACAAGATGTATCCTTCAAAGGTATCCCTCAGTGACCTCCTTCCTCGAACTGGGCCCCATCTTCTTTTCTGTGTGTGTACTAGGGATTGAACTCAAGGGCATTCCACCTCCAAGCTATATCTGGCCCTTTTTATTGTTTTATTTTGAAACAAGGTTTAAGTTGCTGAGAGTCTCACTAAGTTCCTGAGGCTGTCCTTGAACCTGTGACCCTCCTGCCTCAGTTTCCCAAGTCCTATAAAAACAGGTATGTGCTACCACACTTGGCTGGTCCCATCTTCTAATAAGCCATTCAGTTATGACATCATCAATGGACTAATGCATAAGAGCAGAGCCTCATGATCCAAACACTTTCATTTTGGGGTTTTTTTAGGTACTGGGGATGGAACCCAGGGGCATTCTACCCCCAACTATACCCCCAGTCCTAGTTTTTATTCTTTATTTTGAAACAGTGTCTCACTGAGTTGCAGAGGGCCTCATTAAGTAGCTGAGGCTGTCCACAATCCAAACACTTTCTAAAAGCTTCATCTCTGAATGTTGCTTCTTGCAGACCAAGCCTTCCAAACATGAGCCTTTGGGGGACACTTTATATCCAAACCATAACAAGCTCTATACTTCAAGTGAAGAGTTTGCTTATAATGATGTGAGTTTGACTCAGCTGAATTCAAAACACATGTTTGAACTTCCCCTCAGTCCTCTGCATGGTCCCTGCAGATGAGGGACTCAAGAACTCAAAGACATGACCCATTTGTAGCCTTGTGGCTTGCTTACCCTCTCGGTGCCTCAATTTCCTTGTCTTTAAAATGTGTATGATACTACCTTATAAACAGGTTATGAGTAGGCAATTACTTACCAAGTCCTTGTTCAGTGGTAAATCACCTTAATGTTATTTGTCTTGATAATAATATTACACATGCAGAGCACGGTGTCCATGCCCATAATTCCAGTACTTGGAAGGCTGAGATAGGAGGATCACAGGTTTGAAGACTGCCTCAGCAATTTAATAAAACCTTAGCAACAGAGTGAGATCCCATATCAGAAAAAAAAAAGAGCTAAGGGGCTGGGCATGGTGGCGCATGCTTGTAACCCCAGCATTTGGGTGGCTGAGACAGGAGGATTGTGGTTCACAGACAGCCTTGGCTACTATTTAGTGAGGCCCTTTGCAACGCAGTGAGACCTTGTTTCCAAATAAAGAATAAAAAATAGAGCTGAGGATGTAGCTTGGAGGTAGAATGCCCCTGTACATCCCCAGTACAAAAAAAAAAGGGCTAAGGTGATAGGTCAGAGACAGAATCCCCCCTGGGTTTAAACACCAGTACCACAAAACAGATACCATTACATAACTTTCTTTGCTATACAGGACAGAGCCCACTGCTAAGTTTTGGCAGTGCTGAATTCAAGAAGGAATGTCTGCAGGAGAGGTCAGAAAGCTATCTACTCTGTGATACCTTCTTTTGACTCCAAGCTTTATCACATCCTTACTCATCTTGGAGACTTCCTTCCAAGATCTTCCTCTGCTCAAAACTTGATGGCTGTGTTTCATTTTAATAAGGCTCTGCCCATTCCCTTACTGGAAAACTACAAGAGTCGCAAACTGAAATTCCTGTAAGGAGCAGGTAGGTAGCAGAAATAAGGAAAGCATGCTAGGTAAAGGCCACAGGGATTGGAAAGTGTATGTCCCATCTAAATGAAGAAGGAGCTATTCCCTTCCCACCCATTATGGATAGATGGAAACATAGGCCCAGATTCATACAGCCACATCTTCTGATTTTTCCAGGGAATCATTTTTAAATGTTGATGATTAAGTAGGAAAAAATTAAGATAAAATCAACAAGCCAGGTGTGGTGGTGCACACTTTTAATCCCAGAACTTGGGAGGCTGAGATGGGAGGATTGCAGGTATAAGGCCAGACTTAACAATTTAATGAGGCCCTCAATAACGCAAGGAGACCCTGTTTCAAAATGAAAAATAAGCCGGGTTTGGTGGTGCACGCTTGTAATCCCAGGACCTGGGAGGCTGAGACAGAAGGATTTGGGTTCAAGTCCAACTTTAGCTACTTATTGAGGCCCTCTGCAACTTAGTGAGACTCTGTTTCAAAATAAAGAATAAACAAAAATCAGGCTGGAGGTATAGCTTGGAGGTAGAATGGCCCTGAGTTCCATCCCCAGTACCAAAAAAATAAATTAAAAAAAATAAAATAGGGCTGGGGTGTAGCTCAGAGGTAGAGAACATGGTATGTTCAATGCCCCCAGTCTGTCTGTCTGTCTGTCTGTCTCTCTCTCTCTCTCTCTCTCTTTCTCTCTCTCTCTTTCTCTGTCTCTCTCTCTCTGTCTCTCTCTCTCTCTCTCTCTCTCTCTCACACACACACACACACACACACACACACACACACACACACACACACCAGCCTAAACATGCAAGCGTGAATGGCCCACAGGTTTTTACCCTCTAATCTAGAGCTGCATTTGAAAAATGATGTGACTTTTCTCCAGGGTCATGGCCAAGTATCATGTTTGTGTGTATGTATGATGATGTTCGTGTGTGTGTGTGTGTGTGTGTGTGTGTGTGTGTGTGTGTTTTACTGGGGATTGAACCCAAGAAATTCTACCACTAGGCTACAACTCGAACCCTTTTTATATTTCATTTTGAAATAGAGTCTCACTAAATTGCTGAGACTGTCCTTAAACCTGAGATCCTCTTATCTCACCCTCCCAAAATACTGGGATTACAGGTACATGCCCCCACACCTGTCTATGCCATCTCTCTTGAGCCCGGGCCCTGCTGACTCACACTCAGGACAGGCACTTGATAGCCATGACATGATGGTCACAGAGCAGGAGTGCACCATGGAAAGGTTGTCTAGGTAGATGGCACAGGAAACAACCCACACAGAGATGTGAAGCAAAGGGGAAGTGTCTGTGTTGACACTGCACGGTGCTGGGAACACTAAAGTGACTTTTGAGATGAATAAAACCTGCTGAATGGCTGTGGCTGGTGGGCAGAAGGGAAGCCATTACCCTAAGACAGGTAGTTCTTTGTAGACTCCACAGGGAGGCACTGTTTCTCTGTGTAAGAATGAGGGCCGCAGGATGTTAAGCTTCTGAGATTCAACCCCAGCCTCTCCCTGTACCTCCAAGTCTTTTCAGTGTCCCCAGTTCCCTTTTTCTTCCACAAGGTCCACAGACTTTGTCCCTTCCCCTGTCCCCTCAGCTCTGTTCCAGGTCTTGCTCATCACAAAGACCTTAAACTTCTGATCCCTTCTCTCATTGGCTCATTCCTTGGGCTGGGAGAAATGTTCTCCACCTAGAGATTCAGAGTCCAGTCCACATACCAATCACACAAGTGAAGACAGGTGGGAGCAGGCACGTGAAGGAGCTTTCCAAAGGTCACTAGGAGTAAGCCGGAGCCCACGGTGCATTCCTGTAATACTAATACTTGGGAGGCTGAGACAGGAGGATCACAGGTTCGAGGCAAGCCTCGACAACTTAGCAAGACCTTGTTTCAAAATTAAAAACCAGAAATAAAATAGGGCTTGGAATGTAGCTCAGAGGTAGAACAACCCTGGGTTCAGTCTCTAGTACTACACACACACACACACACACACACACACGCAAACACACAATCACTAGGAGGGAAGAGCAGTGTTGGGATAGGACCATGTGTTGAGATATAAGGGTGTCCTTTCTCTTGGGGCATTTATTGATTTAACAAATAGTTATTGAAGTGTTTATTACATACCAGGCACTGTTGTAGGCACTGGGTATTGACCAGTGAATTAAAGTGATAAAAATTCCTACTCTCATGGAGCTGACATACTAGCCAGAGGAACAAACATAATAAGTCAGTAATAAGAGTATATTAGAAAGTGGTAAGTGCTTTGTAGAAAAATAAGGCAGATAAGAGGGGATTAGGAATTCTGGAAAGGCAGTAATGGCTGATATTTTATTTTATTTTACTTTTATTTACTTTTTGGTACTAGGGATTGAATCCAGTAAAATTCTACCTCAAAACTATGCCCCCAGACCTTTGTGTTATTTTGATTTTGAAACAGGGTATCACTACATTGCTGAGGGTCTTGTTAGTTGCTGAGACTGGCCTAAAATCTACGATCCTCCCGCCTTAGCCTCCCCAGTACTGGGATCACATGCATGCATCACTGCACCCAGTGGTGGCTGATATTTTTAAAGGACAATTCTGGAGACAGTAACATTTGTCAAAGGTTAAGTTGGTGACAGTGTGAGTCATGTCATGACAGAGCACAACAAGCCTTGGAGGGTCTGATGTAAAAAGAAAACCTCAACAGTGAACAGGAACTAGGAGACCATGCTCAAGTCTGTCTTAATAAAGCTGGCAGATCTTACACAGGTCCCACACACTGATGAAAGGTATGCGCCCTTCCAACATATTCAGTGTAAAGCACAGAAATAGAGCTGCACAGGAATTATCTCCTCTGGCTTTAAAACTTGCTATTAGTTGGGTAATCCCAGTACTTGAGAGGCTGAGACAGGACGATCACAGATTCACAGCCAGCCTCAGGTACTTAGTAAGGTCCTCCACAACTTAGTGAGACCCTCTTTCAAAAATAAAGAATAAAAATAGAGGTGGAAGTGTAGCGTGGAGGTAGAATGTCCCTGGGTTCAATCTCTAATATCACCAAAATAAATAAATAAATAAATAAATAAGTCTTGCTATTAAGCTAGATGTGGTGGTGTAAGCCTATAATACCAGTATTGGACACAGCTGGGTATGGCGGCAGCTGCCTGTAATCTCAGTACTGGGGAGGCTGAGACAGGAGGATTGCAGGTTTGAGGATAGTCTCAGCAACTTTGTAAGACCCTGTTTCAAAATAAATCACAAAACAGGCCTGGGGGTGTAGTTTAGAGGTACAATGTCCCTAGAGTTCAATCCTCAGTATAGCAAAATATCATACTTGGTGTCTAACCCAGACTCTAGCTTTCAGGGTTCAGCTCCAGGAAGTGGAAACCAGTCCTAGGCTATGCACATCAAAGAGAGGGACAACCTGGGCATGGCGCCACATGCCTGGAATCTTAGTACATGGGAGGCTGAGACAGGAGGATTGCAGATTTGAAAATGGCCTCAGCAACCTAGCAAGACTGTTTCAGTTTTCTTTCTGGTGCTGGGGACTGAACCCAGGGGTATTCTACCTCTGAGCTTTTTTTTACTCTTAATTTTGAAACAGGGACTTGTTAAGGGTTTTGCTACATTGCTTCTGGCCTCAAATCTGTGACCTTCCTGTCTCAGCCTCCCAAGTACTGGTATTACAGGTGTACCCCACCATGCCAGCCTCAAAATAAAAAAAAATAAAGTCTAGGGCGTGTAGCTCAGATGTAGAATATCCCCTAGGTTTAATCCCCAGTACTAACATTTAAAAAATAACAAAGACAGCCAGGCATGGTGGCTTGGGAGGCTGAGACAGGAGGAATGTACAGGTTTGAAGCCAGCCTCAACTACTGAGTGATGCTCTCAGCAACTTAGTGAGACCTTGTTTCCAAATAAAGTATAAAATAGGACTGGGAGTACAGCCCAGAGGTAGGAAAGCCCCTGGGTTCCACCCGCAGTACCACCAAAAAATAATAATAAAAATAACAAGGACAGATAAGATATTAGCATGCTCATTTTTCCTGATGGAGGTCTGAGAGTCCAAGAATCTGGGAACTGGGACTTCAGCCCAATCTCTAAAGCCTGGCTTCTTTCCACTGCAGCCCAGTGCAAAAGGGGTGGAGACTGACTTCCTGCAGGTGGTTTCAGGAGTGCTGTGGGTCGGGGAAGGGAGCCAAAAGTGGTAGGTGAAGGCCAGGGAACGAAGAAAGAAGTAGGTTTGAATGGAGGTGCTGGGAGAAAACAGGTTGAAGAGAAACGAGACCCCCACCTCCCTGGCTCACCTGCACAGCCTAGTGGGAATTAGTCTTCTCTGCTTTTGGGTTTGTGACCATCGTCAAGAAGGAACCCAGGGCTGCCATAGCACCTCTCAAACAAGCAGACAGTGATGGGATTGAACCTAAAGGCTTTCTACCTCTGAACTATACCCCCAACTCTTTCCATCTTAGTTTATGTTTTACTTATAGTACATTTTGCTAAGTTGCTGAATCTGGCCTCGATCCTATGCTCCTCCTGAACTGGGATTATGTCTCCCCAAGAACTGGGATTAGAGTTGTGTACCACCATACTCCGCATAATCACTTTTATTTGTTCGTTTGTTTGTTTGAGACAGGTGCCCACTGGGTTGCCCAGGCTGACCTTGAACTCCTGGGTTCAAATGATCCTCCTGCCTCAGCCTCCTTAGAAGCTATGACTATAGGTACACACCACCATACTCATCTTTCATGGGCCCTAAGTGTTTGTGGTTTGTGGGCCCCTTCCTCCATAAATAATATTAAAAATACTATAAGGAATAAAAAGGGACCTCATGAAAATATAAAAGAGACAAGTAGATTAGAGGAAGGGGATCAGACAAGGGAAGAGAAAAGGGAAAGTATGGTGTGGAGAAATGAAGTAGACCAAATTATGCTTTATGCATTTGATTGTGTCACAGTGACTCTCACTCTTGTATAATTATAATGCCACAGTAAAATTATTTCATAATTGCACTGATATAAGGGCAAATAGTATCCAGGCTATATTAATAATTAGATGCCCATTATTATTAAATTCATTTTTTCTTTTGATGTTAAAATATATGAAAGTTAAAACATGTTTTGGCCGGGCGTGGTGGCACACGCTTGTAATCCTCGCGCTTGGGAGGCTGAGACAGGAGGATCGCACAGGTTCAAGGCCAGCCTCAGCTACTTAGTGAGGCTCTCAGCAACTTAGTGAGACCCTGTTTCTAATAAAATATAAAATAGGTCTGGGAATATAGCCCGGAGGTAGAAAGCCTCTGGGTTCCACCCCCAGTGCCACAAAAAAAAAAAAAAAAACATGTTTTGTGAACCCTTGGTGCTGGACCCACAAAAATATGCCTACTGAGAACTCGGCCCTGGAAGAGGTCAGCACTGAGACCATGAAAGGGTAGGAACATTGCTGCTCAGGAGAGACAGGTCCTGAGACCTGGGTGAGTGGGTATAGCTAGAGCACTGACAGCAAGAGCACACCCTGCAGCCTTCCTTGGAGTGTAGACACTCCGCATTTCTCAACTCCACGCCGGCCATACTTCCAATCCAGAGTTTCTGCAAGGGCTTCTGGTTATTGTGTTTTGTTTTGGCATGTATGCTGTTTTGTTTTGCATTAGGGATTGAACCCAGGGGAGTTTTACCTCTGAACTAAACCCCTGGTCCTTTTTCCTTCTATTTTGAAACAATGTCCTTATGTTGCTAAGGTTGGCTGTCAACCGGCAGTCTTCCTGTCTCAGCTTCTCAAGTACTGAGATCACAGGCATGAGCACCCAGCTCCTTTCAGAGTTTCTAACTGGTTGCTATGACTTGGGCTAGCTCCTTGCTATCAATGAGAGCAGTTTATGGCATAGATGTGTCTGGGAAGAGAGGGAGCAAAGCCTGAGGAAGCTTCCAGAGAGAGCTGCAAGGCTCCGAGGGAAAAGCTGGGCCCAGACTAAGGCTGGTCTCTTTCCAGATCAGCACCCCCCAGAAGTGGGGGACAGCTGAATCCCTGACTCCAGCTTGTCCATGTTGTGGACACATTGTCCAGGTCATAGAAAAACACTAACATAAACACACACAGGAAATGGCGATGTCCTGGCCTGTGACAGCTTTATGACGAGGGGAAGCAGAAGACATGGTGGGGGAGTGAGATAGGGGTAAGAGGGTGGGGTGCTAACAAGGGATGCAGGTTCCAGGGCGCTGGCAAAGGAAAAGCACCACAGAAGTTCAAAACGGCCCCTCCAGCATGTTTGATCTAGCTTGCCCGTTTCTTATTGGGTACTCACAAAACCTTATAGGAAGACCGACTTTTAGTCCTTGTTTTTGAATCAGGCTTAGAGAGATGAAAGAGAGAACTTGCCTAGTAATATAGTCAGCTAGTTAGTGGTGAAACTATTTTTGAACAAATTATATCTTTGTGGGCTGGAAGTGTTGAGTGGGTGGGAGGATCAGCCAACGAGGTGGTGGCAAGGGAGGTTGCTAGTGCCTGAGACAAAAGTGCCTTTTCTCCTGGTTTCATCTGTCATGGAAGACATGTCATTATCTGCACTGCTTCCCAAAAAGCACAGTTGATTTTTTCCCCAAAAGATAGATATCAACAATGTAGCTAACATTTATTTAATTCCTAAAATATTCTTTTTGGAGAATACTGGAGATTGAATCCAGGGATAGTTTACCTCTGAGTTACACTCCCAGCCCTGTTTTATCTTTTATTTGGAAACAGGTTCTCACTAAGTTGCTGATGTGGGCTTCGAACCTGTGATCCTCTTGTCTCAGCCTTTCAAGTACTGGAGTTACAGGTGTGCACCACCATGCCTGGCTTGTAACTACGATATTCTAAACCCTGCTCACACATTTTGCACAATTTTCTCCTCTAACACTTATTTTGCACTTACTGTGCCAGACATTGTGCTCTTTTCATGACAATTGTCTTTTCATGACAATTCTATTAAAGTAAGCCCATTTATGGGTGAGAATAAATAAAACCCAGAAAGGTGAAGGTACTTAACTTTTGGTCCCAGAGCTAGCAAATGATCGGAAGTTTGATCTGGCAAATACCAAAGAAAGACTAGGATTGGACAGAGGGGTGGACATTAGAACCAGGGCAATAAACTCAGCAGAAAATGGAAAATGGAACATACTCATTAAAAAAGCAGCAAATAGCCGGGCGTGGTGGCGCACGCTTGTAATCCCCGCACTTGGGAGGCAGAGACAGGAGGATCGCGCAGGTTCGAAGCCAGCCGCGCGCGCTGGCTTAGGAGACCCTGTTTCCAAATAAAAAAAAAAGTAAAAATAGGTCTGGGAGTGTAGCCCGGAGGTAGAAGGGCTTCCAGGAACCCCAGTACCACCAAAAAATAAAAATAAATAAATAAATAAATAAATAAATAAATAATAAAAAAGCAGCAAATGACTGAGCCTAGTTTTGATTCAGAGGGTGTGACAAGTGTTTTTCCATGTGTATGGAGAAAAGGGAGGGAGTGGATTTAGGGAACAGGTAGAAAAATTGAGGTTGACATTAGAAAGAACTCCCTCATGCTGTGAAATGGGGTAACATATTGCTTGGGAGGTAAGGGGCTATCTAAAAATGGTTTGCTGGAGGCTTGGAAGAAGTCACAATTTGAGGAGAACAGGCAAGGAATCTAGTTGCCTGGCAAAAGCAGGGCTGAGCTCTTCCTCTTAGGGCTTAGCCCATGGGTGCTCAGGAGGAGGTAGAAGAGGTTAATAAATGTGCCTCTAGCCCACAATAGATGTCTCTTGACTGATCCCTGTTAGTCCTGGTCTGTACCCTCATTATGTGCTTGATGTTTACACCTGATTGGCAAGTGTGTGTGTTGGCAAGTGTGTATGTGTGTGTGTGTGTGTGTGTGTGTGTGTGTGTGTGTGTGTGTGTTTGCTGGGGACTGAACTCAGGGTCAAATTTATTTCTTACTGTGTCTGGGGCTCAGAGGCCTAGCTATTAAAAAGGTTTTATACTTCTCAGTCTCCACACAGAATGAGGAACTCATAGTAGCAGTATTAAGACAGTATTTTCTCTCAGTAAATACCTACATTAAGAAATATGAATGGCCGGGCATGATGGCACATGATTGTAATCCCAGCATTTGGGAGGCTGAGACAGGAGGATCGTGTTTGCAGACAGCCTCAGCTACTTACTTAGTGAAGCCCTTTGCAACTCAGTGAGACCCTGTTTCAAAATAAAGAATAAAAATAGGACTGGGGGTGTAGCTCAGAGGTAGAATGCTCCTGGGTTCCATCCCCAGTACTGCAGGGCAAAAAAGAAATATGAATGATCTCAAATAAATACCTAAATTTATACCTCAAGAACTAGAAAAGAAAGAACAAACTATGCCCAACATTACCAGAAGAAAGAAAATAATAAAGAGTAGAGTAGAAATAAATAAAATAGAGATTAGGAAACCAATAAGAAAAAACAATGAAACTAAGAATTTTTTTTTTTGCGGTTTTGGGGATGAAACCAAGGGGCATTTGACCTCCAAGATATACCCCAGCCCTATTTTTTATCCCTTATATTTGAAACAGGGCCTCACTAGGTAGCTGAGGCTGGCCATGAACCTGTGATTCTCCTGTCTCCGCCTCCTGAATGCTGGGATTACAAGGCTGTGCCAACACACCTGGGTGAGTGTTTTTTTTTTTAAAGATAAACATAAACTAGGCACAGTGGCACACACCTGTAATCCCAGTACTTGGGTGGTTGAAAGAAGAGTAACATATTCAAGGCCAGTGCTTAGAAACTTAACAATACCCTGTTTTGAAATAAATGATAAATTAGGGCTGGGGGTATACTTCAGAGGTAGAATGTCCCTGGATTCAATCCCCAGTAGCACAAAAGAAAAGAGAAGAAAAACATAGTTGATAAATCTTTAGCTAAACTAAGAAAAAGAGTGAATACTCAAAAATAGAGAAAAAAAGAGAAGACATTGCAACTGATGTTACAGTGTAATAAAAGGATCCATTGTAAGAGAACACTGTGAACAATTATTTGCCAAACTCTATATAACCTAAAAAATGGATATACCTTTAGGAACATAAAAGGACTGGTAGTGTAACTTGGAGGTAGAATACCCTTGGGTTCAATCCCCAATAAAACAACACAAACAAAAACAAAAACAAAAGATTCAGTTTGTTTTCATAATAAAAATACTCACTGGGTTAAGTATAGAAGAAATGCACCTCAACATAATAAAGGCTATATACAACAAGCCCACAGCTATCGTCATTCTGAACAGTGAAAAAGAAAGCTTTGCTCTAAGATCAGCCTCCCAAGTACTGGGATTATAGGCATGTACCACCATGCCCAGCAAGTCAAAGATGCCCATTCTCATGCTCCTACTTATGTAATACTGGAATTTCTAGATAAACCAATAAAGGAAGAGAAAGAAACAAACAACATTGGCTTCTGATTTTACTCAAGTCCTTATGACTGCCTACAAGGGCCTACCCAACTTTGCCTCTTGTCCATCTCTGGTTATATCTACTATCACCCTCCTCTTCTCACTCTTTCAGCCTTGACCACACTGTCTTCCCAGCTATTGCTTGAATATGCCAGGCATACTCCTGCCTCCATGTCTTTTTTGGGGAATGGGGGAGGTTGCTGGAGATTGAACCCAGGGACATTCTATCTCTGAGATATACCCCTGGGCTTTTTAAAATATTTACTTTGAAACAGGCTCTCACTGAGTAGCTGAGGGTCTCACTATGTTGCTGAGGCTGGTCTTGAACCTGTGATCCTACTGTCTCAGCCTCCCAAGTACAGGAATTATAGGTATGCACATTGCGCCCAGCTCAGAATGATGCACGTTCAAGCTAATGAATTGAAATTGAGTCATGTAAATTATATGAGATGCTCTACATCTTCCATAGGAAGGGCCAGTCTGTCTTGAATTACTGGCATCTAGTGGGGTAAGGCACACACACACCATCAAGGGGAACACATGAAGTTAAACCAGTCTATTTTAGAGTGCTCACTAAAAATTCACAGGCCAGGTCGCCCCCATTTGGGCGTCAGGCAGCATGCTGAATGTCAGGTTCCACTCCACTGGGTCCTGCCAGTGATCTGCCTCCTGTGACTCCTTGGGATTGGACTTGGAAATGAAGGCCTGTGGTCTCACCCATCTCTGCAGGAGACATCAGAAGTCCTGGCCCCGGGTCTACCTCCACCTGGATGATACACCTCTCATCTGTCTCGGGGCCTGTTCTCTTCTCCTTCCCTCTGACACTCAGAATTAGGATATAGGGAGTTAGGATATAGGAAAAACACGGTCACTAGAAAGGCCAAAGTAAGGGTTTGGACTGGTTTCCTTGAGGGCAGAACTCTGGCACTCAGCACAGCACCTGACATAATAAATGCTCAATAAAAGTTGTTGAATAAATGAACTTGGGTAAGAGAGCATTAACATGGGGCTAGAATGTGACTCAAGGGATCCCCGAAGCCCTACTTGTTCCAAAAGAATGGCTCTTTGAGCCTGCCACAGGCCCTGAATTCCCACCATTACAGGTTCATCCTTGGGACTGACTCATTGTATCCTAAGGGAACCCCTTTGAAATGCAAAGATTTTACCAGTGGAAACCAGTATTTGGTCTCCTTATATGTGCCCACCAACTTGCTTTAGTATCTGTTCATTGAACAAATATTGACACCTACAAAGCACCAGATCATGTATTAGTTGAACACAGTCTTTGCTCGGTTAGACTCACAGTCCCATGTTGGAGATGCTCCCATCTCAGCATCAGCCCAGCTGAAGAGGGGCTTCAGTTCCAACTTGAGCTGAAGGATTTCACAGGTGATCCGTTCAGTATTTATTCGTTGCATATGTACTAAGTATCAACGACTTTGTTTGTTTGTTTATTGGCACTGAGGATTGAGCCCAGGGGCACTCAGAACTACACCTCCAGCAGATATTTATTTATTTGGTGCTGGGCATTGAACCCAGGGATGTTCTATCTCTGAACTACATCTCAGCCTTTAAGCAATTTTTTTTTTGTGGTACTGGAGATGGAACCCAGGGGCATTCTACCTTCAAACTACACCCCCAGCCCTATTTTTTACTTTTTATTTTTTTGAAGCAGGGTCTCACTGAGTTACAAAGGGCCTTACTAAATAGTAGCTGAGGCTTTCCGCAAACCGCGATCCTCTTGTCTCAGCCTCCCAAATGCTGAGATTACAAGTGTGTGCCACCACTCCCAGCTAACATTTCTTTTAAATTTTGGAACAGGGTCTTCCTAAGTTGCAGAGGTTGGCATCCAACCTGCTAGCCTCCTGTCTCAGCCTCCCAAGTACTGGGATTTCAGGTATGCACCATTATGTGGGGCTAATTCCCAGCCCTTTATTTTCATTTTTTATTTTGAAACAAGGTTTTGCTAAGTCGCTGAGGCTGGCCTCAAACCTACAATCTTCCTTTCTCCTTTCTACTCCAAAGTACTGGGATTTCAGGCCTGTGCCTCCATGCCTGGTAGTCACTGTATTTTAGATGCTAGAGACATAGCAGAGGCTAAATCTATTAAAAAAAATTCCTGTCCTCCTGCAGCTTCTTCTGAAGTGGAAGAGAAACAAATAATAAACAGAAATATTTTATACCATATGTCAGATGATGATAAAGTAGGAAGATTACACAGGAAGGGTTGGGCTAGGAACCAGGATGTATGTTGCCATTTCAGTAGGTTTAGTCATTGATATTTGAGTTAGAAGCCTGAAGAGAGGAGGGAGTGAGCCTTGTAGGTATCTGGGGAAACAGAAAAGGTAAAGATATGGAAAAGAGCTAGGCAATGATGGCACAACATGATCACAAGTTTGAGGCCAGCCTCAGAAAATTAGTGAGACCCTCAGTAACTTAGTGAGACCTTGTATCAAAATTAAAAAATAAACAAAAAAGACTAGGGTTGTAGCCTGGTGGTAGAACTCCCTCAGGTTCATCTCCAGTACCCAAAAAATGTAGCATATAACCAATGACCTTCAAATACTCAGAGATAGGCACGCACACACTTACACACACATAAACAAATTCATATGTCCATAACATTGACATTTTGACTTGGCTGCTCTGATGTATCCATTTGGACAGCAGGACCATTGTTTTTTGACTGCTTTAATGCGGTGGTTTTGACACAAGAGATTTTTAAAAGGCCTAGAATTAAACTTTCAGCTTAAAAATGAGCATTATTAACCAGTGCTATTTGAAAAGGATATCTTCACCTCATCACTCGACCTCATTCCATTGTGAGCCTTTCTCTGATGTGGATTGGTGGAGTTCAAAAACGAGGGACCATTCAGAGCTGTCAAGAAGCCCATCACTTGACAGCACAAATCCTGATGATTTTACACATCCAAGAATAAAGACATGCAGCTCAGTCCTGCAAGATGCCATCTACTGGGTGCTCAACTCAGCAACTTAGTGAGGCCATGTTTAAAAATAAGAAATAACATAGGGTTGGGGGTATAGCTCAGAGGTAGAATACCCCGGGGTTCAATCTCAAGTACGAAAGAAAGAAAAAGAAAGAAAGAAAGAAAGAAAGAAAGAAAGAAAGAAAGAAAGAAAGAAAGAAAGAAAGAAAGAAAGAAAGAAAGAAAAGAAAGAAAGAGGAGAGGAAGAATGAAAAAGAGGAGGAGAATGGAGTGTTAAAAACACCTCCAAGACTTTTGAAACCCAGATATTGCTGGGCGTTAGTATCACAAGTCTCCCTATTGTGTTCAGGGAGGGAGTAGGGCAAGTGGGGCTGGAGGAGGATGGAAATACACCAAGCGATATATGTGAGTATGAATGTATCACTCTGAATATCACTATGTTGTATAATTACAATGGCCCAATAAAAGTATAAAGAATTATATCTCTTTAGTAAAAAAAATAGCCAAGAAAGAAATCTTGGCAATTAAAAGTTAATGGCAATATTGCAGAAAAGGTTATTATCAAATAGGGGACAAGCTTGGGAATGAAGAAGCTTGGATGTTTGGTGCATTCTCAGCTACAGAGTTGAGCAGATCTGCCCATTGGAGGGGGAGAGAGAAGGGTGAAGAGAGGGAGGAAGGAAGAGAAAGATAAAAAGAGAGAAAGAGGGAGAGAGAAAAAGTAACGAGAGATAAACTAACTTCTTGAGAGGAATTGGCTCATATGATTATGGAGGCTGTTAAGTCTCAAGATCTGAAGTCAGCAAGGTGAAGACCAAGGACAGCAGATTTGTAGTTCTAGTTTGAATACAGAAGCCTGAGAGTCAGAAGAGCCAATGGTATAAATTCTAGTTTGAAAGC
This sequence comes from Muscardinus avellanarius, assembly GCF_963383645.1. Taxonomy (NCBI): domain Eukaryota; kingdom Metazoa; phylum Chordata; class Mammalia; order Rodentia; family Gliridae; genus Muscardinus; species Muscardinus avellanarius. The sequence goes on from NC_137792.1 coordinate 107,646,087, forward strand.
TAGCAGGCTCAAGACTCAAGAGGAGCTGATGTTTCAATTCAAGTCCAAAGGCAGGAGAAGCTCAATGTTCCACCTCAATACTCTTTAGTTATGGGAAGGTCAGCCTTAATTTCTATTCATGTCTTCAACTGATGGCATGAGGATCACCCACGTTGGGGAGGACAGTCTGCTTTACTCAAACTACTGATGCACATGTTAATCTTGTCCAACAACATCTTCCCAGACACACTCAAGATTAATGTTTGACCAACTATTTGGGTACCCGTAACCCAGTTGAGTTGGTATGTAAAATTAACCATCACACCTGAAGAGAGGGTGAAAGCAATCCCAAAGCTCTTTTCCTGTTGGAAGTTCCTAAATCTGTGGTTGGTCTTTAAACAATTTTTGTGTTCATTTCACTTTCTTAATCAAGACTAAGAAGTAAAGCCATCCACTGTTGTTTGCTGGAGAGGAGAGTTAGAGTGGGAGTGCCAGACTTCCATCCTCCAAGTAGATCCTCCCTTCCTCCTCACTGTGGTTTTTCCATGTGTCAGGACAATTCATGGTCCTGTAGCTTGACTGGGGACCTTATGGACAGGAACTTGAAAGCTTTCCCTTGATACCACCCTAGGAGGCTGGGAGCCCAGAAGACCACCTATTTGGAACCTAAAAAGCTGGAGGTATCTCAATACCAAAGGACTTGTTGAAAAGGTTCTAAAACATGGATATCATTTTTCTTTCTTTTTTCTTTTGTGGGTCTGGGGATGGAACCCAGGGGCATTTGACCTCCGACCTACACCCCCCTGCCCTATTTTTTTATTCTTTTTTTGAAACTGGGTCTCACTGAGTTGCAGAGGGCCTCACTAAGTAGCTGAGGCTGTCCGCGAACCGCGATCCTCCAGGTCTCAGCCTCCCAAATGCTGGGATTACAAGCGTGCGCCACCACGCCCGGCTGGATATCATTTTTCTTAAGGAACAGTCAGCATCATAATCTGGTAATGATTTTTGAACACTGCAGCTCCTCATAGGTGATGGTATGTAGTGTCAGTTGAGGACATAATCGTCCAAATTCATGCCACATGCACAAGATGCTGTAGGTGGTATTTGTTATGGTTTGGATCTGGAATATTCCCCAAAAGATTATGTGCTGAAATCATAGTCCCTGCTGGGCATGGTGGCACACGCTTGTAATCCCCGCACTTGGGAGGCTGAGACAGGAGGATCGCACAGGTTCAAAGCCAGCCTCAGCTACTTAGTGAGGCTCTCAGCAACTTAGTGAGACCCTGTTTCCAAATAAAATATAAAACATGTCTGGGAGTATAGCCTGGAGGTAGAAAGCCCCTGGGTTCCACCCCCAGTACCACAAAGAAAAATCATGGTCCCCAATGCAGCAAGATTTGGAGGTGGAGCTTTTTCGTTGGATCATAAGGACTCTTACCGCATCAGTGGATTAATTCAGTTGATGGAATCCATTTGATGGATTAATTCATTAATACCTGGATGGAATATTGGGAAGCGGGACCTAGTTAGAGGAAATAGGTCACTGATGTCATCCTCTGGAAGGGATTATCTTTTTTCTAGCCCTTTTATCTCTCTGCTTCCTAGATGCCATTAGCTGAGCAGATTTTTCTTTCATGTTCTTCCACCATAATGTTTCTGTCTTGAAGCCAGCTGGCCATGGACTGAGCCTCTAAAACATTGAGTCAAATAAATCTTTCCTTCTCTCAGCTGTTTTTGTCAGGTATTTGGTCACAATGATGAAAAGGTTACTAGCACAGTCCCTGATTCCTGTGATAACACAATGACAGTCCCACTGGTAATGTACATTTAGTAGTAACAGTAGTGAGTTTTTCATGTATTTTCATGGTTATCAAAAACCATGCATATACAAATACATGATAGATTGTCCCTTTAAAAATCATTTTTCTTAGCTGGGCGTGGTGGCGCACACTTGTAATCCCAGCATTTGAGAGGCTGAGACAGGAGGATCACGGTTCAAGGACAGCCTCAGCTACTTAGTGAGGCCCTCTTCAGCTCATTGAGACCCTGTTTCAAAATAAAGAATAAAAAAATAGGGCTGGGTGTGTAGCTCAGAGGTAGAATGCCCCTGTGTTCCATCCCCAGTACCACAAAAGAAGTCATGGTTCTTTTTCAAAGTAAACACTCCCAACTTGGGAAATATTTTTTGCAGTACTGGGGATGCAACCCATGGACATTTTACCTCTGAGCTATACCCCCAGTCCTAAAAGGTTTCCTACCATATTGTTCTCTCTATCTTCAAATGAACAGGTATTTAGGGGTTAGGGAAATGGGCTGAGATATACACCTGCTAAATGGAAGAAGTGGGATCCAAACCTCACATCTTCTGACTCCACAAATGTCCTGTAATTAAGGAGGAGCCTTGGATACAGAGAAGAAGGCAAGCAGATTTGGACAGCTACAGAGGACTTCTTTTTTGTTTTCTTTTTTGTTGTTGCTGGGGTTTTTTTGTTGTTGTTGTTGTTTTTTTTTTTTGCAGGTCTGGCGATGGAATCCGGGGCATTCAACCTCTGAGCTACACCCCCTGCCCTATTTTTTTATTCTTTATTTTGAAACAGGATCTCACTAAGTTGCGGAGGGCCTCATTAAGTAGCTGAGGCTGTCTGGGAACCATGGCCCTCTGGTTTCCGCCTCCTGAATGCTGGGATTACACGCATGTGCCACCACTCCTGGTTTTTAGAGGACTACTTTGCTTCCCCTAGAAACTACTTCCTGTTTCTAGCTCTTCCTAATTGGTAGGTGGGTTGGCTTCACTCAAAGTTGTAGGATTTGATGAGATGGGTCACTGGGGAGACAGGTTCTGGTTGGGGGAGAGGAAGAGAATGGAGGAGCAGAACTTTGGGAGATATTAAGAGATATACCTGTCAGTTCATGGACCAAGGGCAAGAAGCAAATGGGAGGTCATAGAAAGCCAGAGCTGGCTGGGTTGGCTTGTATGGAACAGTGGCCACCAGAGGCTCCAAGAGAGGGCTGTTAGCTAGGTATGAGAGATAAGCAGGTCAGATTCACTATGATCCTCATCAACCCTGGAAGGCACAGTCTAACTTATCATTGCAGTATGGAGTTGAGGGATATTCAGCAGAAAACTGGCCTAGGGAACAGGGTTGATGGGGGCCTTCTTTATCAGGACTAGAATCTGCTCGAGGGAAGCAAAGTGTGTGTGTGTGTGTGTGTGTGTGTGTGTGTGTGTGTGTGTGTGTTTGGGAGTCACTATAATGAATTACCACAAAATGGGCAGCTTAACCGAACCGCAATTTATTTTTTGAAGGTCAGAAGTTTGAAATAAAAGTGTTAGCAAGGCCACAGTCCCTCCTGAGGATTGGGTGGAGGTTCTGCTCCATTCCCTCCTTCTGGCAATTATTGGCATCCATTGGTTTGGGCCTTATCAGCCTAACCTCTGCCTCTTTCTTTCCATCATCTTTTCATTCCTGCTTCCCTCAAAACTCGCTCTGCCTTTCTTTTATAAGGATGCCTGTGATTGCATCTAGGGTCTTCCCAGATAAGCCAGGGTAATGGCCTTAAGATTCTCCATTATATCTGCAAAAATCCACTTGATAACTGTGGGTAAGTATTATTCAACTTACTACCAGGGTGAGCATGTGTAGTGAGATGATTTCAGGCACTCCTGGCTCTTCCCTGATCTATCTGGTTGTTTCATTGAGTGTGCTTTCTGAAGATGTCTGGGTATTCTTTCTGACATGATACAACCTTACAGAGGAATGTAGCTCTCTCTATGCAGCTCTGTTTTAAATCAAACTGAGTCAGACATAGTGGTGCATGCCTGTCCAATACTTGGGAAGCTGAGACAGAAGGATCTCGGGTTTGAGGCTAGCCTCAGAAACTTAATGAGACCTTGTTTTTTTAAAAGGGAGTGCTATGGAGGTTGCTCAGAGGTTGAATGCTGCTAGATTCAATCTCTCTATAGAAACACACACACACACACACACACACACACACACACACACACACACACCATGAATTATTATTCTGGAAAATGGAAGTGATTTGGCAAGCGCCCTGTTAGACAGTGGGGGATGATATGGAGGACTTCTGACTCTAAACCTAGAGCTCTCTTCACTTCAACACTGCCTTCCCTGAAAGGCCTGCTCCTCTCACCTCCAGTGTCCTAGCCAGCACGTCACTAGAAGCTTAGGGCTGAGAGAGTCCACAGACCATCTGGGCTAGCTATCCAGCTGGAAAACTTTAAAATACCAATGTCTGAGCCCCACCCCCAGGGTCTGAGGTTCTTTTTCCAGCATGGGGCCTGGGCATCTGAGGATTACAAAGCTCCCCAGGTGACTCCAGTGTACAGCCAGGGTTGAGGACCACCAATCCTGCATTTCCCAGACATGTTTGACGATAATAACAATGACCTGAACTACTTGTCAAACCGGTTTCTGGGTTGCGCCTCAACATCACCAGGGCACTGGCCTGGGAAGCTGCACATTTGCCAAACACCTCAAGTGATGTTTGAGAATCAAAGGGCTTTCTTCATCTGTAAATTCTGTCAGCTGCAAATAACCCTGAGAGGAAACAGGTCACAGCTAAGCATTTCTACTTGACAACAGGAGGCCCTAGAAGTTTGTGCACAGACATTCTGTGAGTGGCAGAGTCACTCAGAGCCCAAAGCTCCAGGCTCAAATGCATCACATGTACCCTGGACCATTATGGATCTCCATTAGGGCCAACTGAAGGGTAAAGTTGATTGTTTCCTTTTGCTGTCTTGCTTTGATGTACTCCCTAGCCCAGCCAAAATCATTACATAAAACTACTGGTCTTCAAGGAAACACAGGTCTCTAACCCTCCCCAATTCCTGTGCACTTGGATTCATCACCCTTTAGAACTGAGATGTCCTGTTGGCCAACACATGTGCAATTTGCTCTTCCTTTCCTCCCTTCCCTTCGCTCCTTCCTCATTTTTTCTTCCCAAACTCCAAGCTATCTAAGAAGACTTGAGACGGACCTGTAGAGGTTTGGGGTGGAGGAGGCCTGATCACAGACAGCTTTGGGAAGCTCAGATTCTAGGCCTCAGACAGCTGGTCTCCAGTTCCAGTTGTGTCACTGTGTGTGACCCAGCCAAGTCCTTCCTCTCTTCTGAGACTTGATTTTCTCTTATTTGTAAAGTGAAATCATTCAAATGCACCTATTGTTTCTCTCACAAAAACAAACAAACAAACAAAAAACAAACGAGGCACTGTGGCCTTTCCCTGAAATGAGGGGGAGGGCTGAGCCTCAGGTCAGCCCCTGTTTTCTCCCCTCACTTCCTGTCATAAGGCCTTGGGCCAGAGCATAGCTTTTGTTACTACCACTTTATTCCATGATCTGCTCGCCATGGCACTCATCTTGCAGCACCTTTTTTTTTTTTTTTTTTTTTTGCCTTCCCCGCTTTTGACTCGTTGAAATTCCACTCAATACTCTTCAAAGATACTTCAGACCCGATATCTTCCTGGAAAGCTTTCCTGATTCCCCCATTCTTATGGCCTATAATCTTCTTTGTACTAGGGATCGATCCCAGGGACATTCTACCTCTGAACTACATCTCCAGCCCTATTTTGTTCTTTATTTTGAAGCAGGGTCTCACTAAGTTTCTGGGGCTGGACACAAACCTGCAATCCTCCTGTCTCAGCCTCCCAAGTGCTGGGATCACAGGGCTGTGCCATCGCATCTGGCTCCATTCATTTTGCTTAGAATAGAGCTCTTCTAAGAACATAAACTCTCTTGAGTCTTTCATGAACCCAACCTGGCCTTCCAAAATACAGATCTCATTGCAAAAGTTAACTCTATTCCTGCTGGCTGTGTGATCTTGCTAAAATCACTCCACCTTGCTTAACTGCTTGTATTATTCACCCATAGTATAGACATCTTCCTCCAAGGCAGCTGGAACGATTCAGCGAATCAATGGACTATATTTATTTACTTATTTATTCATTTGTGTGTGTGTGTGTGTGTGTGTATGTGTGGGGGGCACTGGGGATTAAGCCCAGGGGGATTCGACTTCTGAGCTACACTCCCAGCTCTATTTTATTTTTTATTTTGAACAGGGTTTCACTAAGTTGCTGAGGCTGCCCTCCAACCTGCTATCCTCCTGTCTCAGCCTCCAAACACTGGGATTGGCAACATGTGCCACCATGTCTGGTTTAGTGAGGTGACAGTTTAGGAGACATCCAACAGTGGAATTAGAGTCTCTTGACTAAAAACAGCCAACTGTGGATTTGCTGGTGTGCTCATCATATCTATTGGTCTGCTCTCTTCAGAGAATACAGCTGTGGATTGCAAGGTGAAGGGGGTGAGTGAGGGAAAGGCCCTTGAATGACTGTGTCCCTGGAGAAGGGAAGAGAAGTGGTCAAGTATTGAGACTCGTCTGCACCACAGTCCTGTACTCTGGGCTCTAGATAGCTTCTCTTACTAGAAAAGGGCAGTATCATTATTCCCATGTCACAACTGAGAACTCCAAGGCCTTATGACAGGAAGTGAGGGTAGAAAACAGGGGCTGACCTGAGGCTCAGCCCTCCCCTTCATCCTAGGGAAAGGCCACAGTGCACTGTGGGAGAAGCTGTTCTACTTCCATAGAGGGTCTCTGTTCCTCCTACCTTCCAGAGCATTGGTCTCAACTGTGGGCGGCAGTACCCACTATGATTGGTGAGTCTTGTCTTAACGCCTGTCTGTGCCTTTGAAGCATCCCCTAAAATGCAACCACTTACCAAGCACTCCCAGGAGGAGGCCACCCACGATGTCATTGAAGCTCCTCATGTGGACAAATATGCACACACTATAAAGATGTTTGAAGACAGTTTATAATGAAATAGTACATCCTGCCCTGGAGAGATGGGGTTGGCTTGAATAGAAGAGCCAGAGTGGAAGCTATCCAAGTTTGTTGGGGCTTTCTTTGTGTGTATGTGTAGTATTGGAGTTTGAACCCAGGGGCACGCTGCCCCTGAGCTACACCTCTCAGCCTTATTTTATTTCTTATTTTGAAACAGGGTCTTGCTAAATTTCTGAGGCTGGTTTGAACCTGTGACCCTCCTGTCTCAGCCTCCCAAATACTGAAATTACAGGCTATACCACCATGCCTGGCTGCCCAAGAGGCTTTCTACCACCCCTGATAGCCTCCCTTATGGGCTGGTGGACTCAGAATTGACTCTGTTCTAGGCATTTAATTCAGATTTGCTTTGTAGTTTGGAGAAAGGCACTTCCCTCCTTTGAACCTCAAATTCCTTCCTCGTTGGCAAAATGGCAGTAACATCCATCATAAGCTTATGAGAATTTAATGAGATAAACTGTTCCCACCGACTTTCAGCAACTCTGTCTCACCATTTTACAGATATAGAAAAAGACTCAATGAGTGGAGAATAGAGGAGATGCTTAGAGACAGATGGCTAGCATGCAAATCCCTACTGGGCCACTGTCTAAACTTACCCAAATTACCAGACAGTGCCTCCATTTCTCTCTGTGTAAAACATAGCTATCAATAGCACCTGGTACCTTACAAGGCTGTGAGGACTCAAGGCGTTGATACATATACAATGCTTAGAGGGGACCTTGGCATGGTGGTGCATGCCTATAATCTCAGTACTTAGAATGCGGAGACAGGAGGATCGCAGGTTCAAAGCCAGCCTCAGCAACTTAGTGAGGACATCTGCAACTTAGCAAGACCCTATTTCCAAATAAAAATCAATGAAAAGGGCTGGGGGTGTAGCTCAGAGGTTGTATGTCCCTGGGTTCAATCCACAGTACCAAAAAGCAAAAGGAGGAAGAAAAGAAAAAGAAGAAGGAGGAAGAGGAGGAGGAGGAGAGGAAGGAAGGAAGGAAGGAAGGAAGGAAGGAAGGAAGGAAGGAAGGAAGAAACATGCCGAGTGTGGTGGTACATGCCTGTAATCCTGGTGTTTGGGAGGCTGAGACATAAGGATTGCAGGTTCAATTCAGTGAAGTTCACATGAACTTAGTGAGATGTTTTAAAATAAAATAGAGCTGGGAGTGTTGCTCAGAGGTAGAATAGAGGGAAATGAAGGGACAGTAAGAAGGAGGGAGGAACTAAGTTTTTTTTTATTAATTTGGGGAGGTACTAAAGATTAAACCTAGAAACATTTGAACTCAGAGCTATATCCTCCAGGCCTTTTTATTTTTTAATTTTTTAATTTTTTGTGGTACTGAGGATTGGAACCAGAGGTATTCTACCTCTGAGCTATACTCCCAGCCCTGTATTTTATTCTTTATTTTGAAACAAGGTCTCACTAAATCGTGGAGGGTTTCACTAACTTGCTGGAGCTGGCCATGAACCTGTGATCCTCCTGTCTCAGCCTCCCAATTACTTGGATCACAAGTGTGTGAAATCATGCCTGGCTTTTTATTTTTTTAATTTGAAACAGGGTCTGGCTAAGTTACTAAGGGTCTTACTGAATTGCCAAGATTGTCATCAAACCTAATATCCTCCTGTCTTAGCCTCCAAAATACTGGGATTACAAGAGTGCACCACCATTCCCAGCTAGTGGCAGATTCTTATATCTGCCTGTAATCCCAGTACTTGGGAGACTGAGATAGGAGAATTGTAGGTTCAGCCTCAACAACATAGTGAGGCCCTCAGCAACTTGGTAAGACCCTGTTCCAAAATTAAAAAATAAAAAGGTCTGAAGGTGTAGCTTGGAGGTAGAATATTCCTAGGTTCAATCCCCAGTACCAATAATGTATATATAATATGAGCCTGAGGAAGTGGCAGGGCCGAGGTGAGGTTCACTGGATGCTTCTGTACTCTGTCCCTCAGAAATCAGAGAGTGGAAGGGAATAGTGGAGTTGGACTTATTCCAGGAGCGATGGTATAATGCACCTTGGTCCAAGGGATTCATAGCAAGAACCAGGGAGAGAGGCGAGCAGGCCTAGAAAGGCCTTAATCCCTCACCTCTTCCGACCTACCCAAGCCACACCAGCTGCTGCCTGTCACCTAGGGGTGAGTATCCAGATATTCATCCTGTGGGCATGGGAGGGGTGCAGTGGAGCAGGCTGGTGAAGACTGTAAGCCTGTCATGAAATCTTTACTCTCTCTGGGATTATGAAAGGCACAATATCAGGTTTCCCATGCTGCTAGGCATGCAGATTATACGTCCCTACTTCTTTGTTGGTAGATGTGACTGTGGGAACAGTTCTGGCCAAAGAACTAAGGGCACAAGTGACAGAGGGCACCTCTGGACCCAAACATTTAATGGTAGGTCCTTGATTCGCCAACTTTCTCTCCTACAGTTTTGGTTAGGGTGGAAACCCATATTGAGATGGTGGCATTGAATAGTCATAAAATGGTGACTGTCATCCCAGAATGGGTTCTAGAACTCTCCTTCTGATCCATGATGAATATAAAATATGCATAAGAGCAAACTCTGTGGTGTGTGTGTGTGTGTGTGTGTGTGTGTGTGTGTGTGTGCGTGTGTGGTACTAGAGGCATTTTAAATCTGAGCTATATCCCCAGCCCCCTTTTTTGTTTTTGTTGTTTTGTTTTTACTTGGAAACAGGGTCTCAGTTGTTATGGAGGGTCTCATGAGGTTGCTGAGGCTTATCTCAAACCTGTGATCCTCCTGTCTCAGTCTCCCAAGTACTGGGATTACCCGCATGTGCCACTATGCCCAGCTGCAAACTCTTTAAGTCACTGAAACTTGGGTAATGTTTATTCCTGACCTGTTCTCAAGATGGAATACTGGTCAAGTTATTTTACCCCTCTGTGCCTCATTTTCCTGACGAGTAAAATTGGGGTCATAAAACGGTTATGTTGGTGCACGCTTGTAATCTCAGCACTTGGGAGGCTGAGACAGGAGGATTATGGTTCCCAGACAGCCTCAGCTACTTAGTGAGGCCTTCTGCAACTTAGTAAGACCCTGTTTCAAAATAAAGAATAAAAAAATAGGAAAATAGGGCTAGGGTTGTGGCTTGATGATAAAATAACATTGGGTTCAATCTCCAGCACAACAAAAAGATGGGATCATAAAAGTACCAACTTCTGGAGAATGTAAGGATCAAATGGGTCAAAACAAAAGGGGATTGGAACAGTATGAGGCATAAAAATGTTAGTTGTATTACTAGTATCTCATCCTCGTTCTTTCTTGAAAAATCTCCCCAAACATCATTGGATTAACCAGAGAGGAAAAGAAACATAGAGGCTCAGTGGTAGAGTGCTTGCCTACTCTAGATTCAAACCCCCAGCAACAGCCGGGTGTGGTGGCGCACACTTGTAATTCCAGCATTCAGGAGGCTGAGACCTGAGGATCGCCATTTGCGGCCAGCCTCAGCTACTTAGTGATGCCCTTCGAAACTTAGTGAAACCCTGTTTCAAAATAAAGAATAAAAAATAGGGCAGAGGGTGTAGCTTGGAGGTCAAATGCCTCTGGGTTCCATCCCCAGAGCTGCAAACAAACAAACAAACAAAAAACAAAAACAAAAACAAAAACAAAAAAATAAACCCCAGTAACACACACATACACAAACACACAAACCAGACACTTAAGAAAGACAGATTTTTGTGGTACTGGGGATTGAGCCCAGGAACATTCTACCTCCAAGTTACACCCTCTAGCCCCTTTTATTTATTTATTTATTTATTTATTTATTTATTTATTGAAACAGGGTCTTGCTAAGTTGCTGATGCTGGCTTTAAACTTTTGCTCTACCTGTCTCATTCTCCCAAGTACTGGAATTACAGGTGTGTGCCTTTGTATCTGGCAGCAAGATAGGATTTTAAAAGTTTTCTGGTCCCACTTTTGCATCGCATGTGGCTCTTCTGTAAGTTCCAGGACTGGTTCTAAAGGTAAAGCTGCAGCCTGTTATCAGACCCCTTCTCTCTCTCTCTCTCTCTCTCTCTCTCTCTCTCTCTCTCTCTCTCTCTCCCCAATGACTTTCTATTAAGTGTGGGGCTCATACTTAGGCCACCTGCCTACTCTTCTGGTGCTCATCAGCTGACACCGTGCAGGACACCTGTTTCTACTGTCACCAGTATCATCATTGCAGGGAAGAACTGGCAACCTTCCTCTTAAGCTACATGAAAATCATATTGTGCCCTTCTCTTGTGGAGACTTTGAGCCTGTGCTCCTGACAGACTCCCTCAGAGGAGACCTTCCTGAGCGTGCTTCATTGGCTCAAAGCCCCTCTCTCCATCTTCCTGTCATTCCATCTCCTTTCCTTATGAATTTTTTTTCTGAAAGGCACTCTCTGTTCTCTTCCTCCACCAACACATTGTGTGCATTCTTTTTTGAATACTCTTGAACTTTGGCTCTTGCCTGTGATCGCTACTTCCTTCTATGGTCACAGTTTTGCCTGCCCCCTCCCCAAATACAGGCAGGATTGTAGCACAGGCTGTGGGCGAATGAAGGTCACTTGGCTCAAACGTTAGCAGATGGGCACGGATTTGCACCTTGGACCCCTGTGGTCACCCACATGAGGTACCATCTGAGAGGTGGAGGGGCTGGATCCCAAATGTCACTCCCACCTGTCACTCGTAGTGTCTTCACGGCCACCATTTGGAGTAATACCTTATTTGACATATTGAGATTATTATATGTTGGTATAATTTCAGATATTGCTTTGTGTTAAATTACAAAGAACACAGGAAGGCTAGCCATGTAGATGAATTGGGGCAGCTGTTCCCAAAGCCTGGTCTGGGGAACCCCTCATTGAAGTCATCTGGGGTGCACATTAAAATGCCTTTTTTGGCACTGTGGATTGAAAATAGAAGGCTCTACCACTAAGCTACATTACCAGCCCTTTGGATATTTATGTTGAAATGGGGGTCTTTGCTAAGTTACTGAGGCTGGTCTCCAACCTGTGATCCTCCCATATCAGTCCCTCAAGTTCTGGGATTACAGTCTCATGCCACTATGAGTGGTTTGAAATGCAGATTTCTGAGGTGGCTTTACGAATCTGGTTTTCTGTTAAATTAACAAAATGGCTGCCAGGGAGAAGAAAAAGCAAAGATTGAGCACAACTCCTTATTTCCCCATTTCTCCATCCAAGGGCCACTCAGATCTTATCTATAACTCCTGACTATGACAGCACTAGAGAGGTCTGAAGTCAGACTCTGCCTCCCTGAATCTTTACTTTGAAGTTAAAAGGGATGGGTGCCTCATAATATTAATTCAGGAACAAAGTGTTTAGAGGACACCATGTTCTATATCAAAGAACAAGGACTGATCAAAGGTTGGGATGGAAATTATGGCAAGAGAAATTCATTAGAGAGGCAAGACTAATGGTCAGATAGCAGGAAGAATTCCTGATAATAAAACTCCCTCCTATTTATGCAGTGCTTTATAATTTCTTTTGCATGTGTGGTACTGATGATTGAACCTAGGGGCATTCTTCCTCTAAGCTACACCCCGGCTCTTTTTATTTTTTATTTTGAAACAGAGTCTCACTAATTTGCTGAGGCTGTCCTTGAACCTACAATCCTCCTGTTTCAGCCTCCGAAGTACTGTGATTATAGGTATGTACCACCATGCCTCAATTCCAGTGGCTTATAACTGATACACAACTTTCAGGTTCATGCTCCCCATTAAGCTTCCACAACACTGTGAGGTAGATACTAATTACTTCTGTTTTACAGAATTGGAAATTGGGGCTCTGAAAGCTTAAGTAACTTGCCTGAGATCACACATCTACCAAATAGTAGAGGAGAGATTTGACTTGAAAAATATGGATGATTTTCTAACAGTTGGATGAGCATTAGCACAGATTTTATGCCTGAGAGAAGGCATCAAAGAGGTTGGAGGCCCCAGAGTGTCCTCCAAACCCACTGTGATGCTTTCCTTCTCCCTACAGATGCTCTGTAGGGAAGGACTCTGGCCGTTGTGGGCAATTAACCTTTATTGCTCTCTGTTTGGCAACCAGTAATCAGCAGTCACTGTTGATAGAAGGGTGTCATCCCTGAATGATCTCTGGGCTCCCGACAAGGCAGTCACATCTCTATTTCAATGAGAAACTGTTGAAGTAGAAGGCATCTATCTCCATTCTCCTCCCCTGGGCAGGTCCCAAAAGTGATCAGGGAAGGTGTTAAACCTGACTGATTTATCACTTGCAATGTGATATACATCTCTGTGAGAATGCAAAAGGAGCAGAGGTCAGCCTGGTACAACCCTGTTCTTTTTTGTTTGTTCGGGGTACTGGGGATTGAACCCAGAGGCATTCTACCTCTGAGCTACATCCTCAGCCCTTTTTCTTTTTCTTTCTTTCTTTTGAAACAGTCTCCGTAGGTTGCTGAGGTTGTCACTAAATTTTGAGGCTGGCCTCAAACCTGTAATCTTCCTGTCTCAGCCTTCCCTGTAATGGATTACAGATGAGTGCCACCATGCCCAGCTGACAACCCCAGTCTTGAAGCAGGAAGGCCAGAGGTGACCACACAGTATCTCTTTGCTGAAGGAGTTGGGAAGAGGAGATTCTGTAGCTTTCTTTCTGTCTATATAGCCAGTGGCCACCGTTTCCGCTCAACATCCCAAGTACTCTTCGTGTTAGGAAGAATGCAGTCTATGTACTTGAGCCCAGCAAAACCATAATCTAGTTTCCTCTCAGCTATTAACTCACACTGTGGCCTTGGTGACTCCTTTTCCCTCTCTGGGCCTTAAATTCTAAGGGCCCTTTTATTTAATGGCTCAAAAAGACTCTCATTAGCCAGACACCAGGGGCTCAAAAGGCTGAAGCAAGTTTGGGGCCAGCCTGGGCAACTTTGCAAGACCGTTTCTCAAAATAAAAATAAAACGGGCTAGAAACCAGGCATGATGGAACATGCCTGTAACCCCAGTACTTGGGAGGCTGAAATAGAAGGATTTCAGGTTTCAGGCCAGTCCCAGCATCTTAGGAAAACATAAGGGCATAGCTTGGAGGTAGAATGCTCTTGAGTCCAATCTCTACTCTAGTACAAAGAAAGGAGAGAGAGAGAGAGAGAGAGAGAGAGAGAGAGAGAGAGAGAGAGAGAAATGAAGGAAGGACTAAAGAAAGACAGGCTGTGGGTATAGCTCCAGGGTAGAACATCACTGGGTTCAATCCCTTACACCATAAATAAAATAAAATAAAATAAAATAGGCCTTTAAAGCCTATGCATGCATGTAATCCCAGTACTTGGGAGGCTGAGACAGAATAGAGGGTTCACGGACAGTCTCAGCCACTTAGTGAGATTTTCTGCAACTTAATGAGAACCTGTTTCAAAATAAAGAATTAAAAATAGGGCTGGAGGTGTAGCTCAGAGGTAGAATCCCCCAGAGCTCAATCCCCAGTGTAGCCAAAAATAAAATAAAATAAAATAAATGGGCTTTTTATTTTTAAAGATGAGTTTGCCCCACTATAGGCTACGGTTAGTGTTCTGTACCCATTGAAAGTAGGCTAGGCTAAGTTTTGTTGTTTAGTAGGTTAAGTGCATTTTCAACCTACAATGTTTTCACTTAGGATGAAAATCATGATATAACCTTTCAATCAGGATATAACCCCATTGTAAGTCAAGGAGCATCTGTATGCAGCTGTGCTCGGGTGTGCTTAGGACTCTTCAGTTGTGATGAACTAGAAAAATAACATAATGGAAAGGAGGTGGGCAGACGAGTTGATGGCTCAGAAAAAAAGAGGGCAGAGAGAGATGAACAAAGAGATCTGATGGGCCTGACAGGGGAGGGGGGAAGAAAGGATGAAGAGAAGGAAGAATCTAAAGATGGACAGGACCGAGCTACTTGAGGGATGTGCTGGCACTCAACAGTCCACATGCCTGGGGGAGGGAGGAAAGGAGGAAAAAGGGAGCTACTGAGGAAAGAAAAGTATCAAATTATATTATGTGCAGGCATTAATATGTCACAAGAATCCCACTATTATGTATAATCAGAATGCATCAATTAATTTTTTGCCACTGTAAAGGGGTTTATTCAATTCTGTCTTCAGGGTACAAAAGATAGCATGTAAAAGCCACTCTTCCCTCTTCGGCAATGGCATGGAGTACCATCCACGCAGCCTCAGGCTTCCAACATGGCACAGCTGGTGCACAGTGCCTTCTCACAGACATCACTAGAGTCCACAAGGCCACACAGGCAATGAGCACACACTGCCCGTCTGGGGCGCTTTCACTGGCTGCAGACCACCTTCCCATTCACAGCTCTCAGGTATGAGGAGCAGGCCATGGTCGCTGTCCTGGATGGGTCAGCTTCAGAGGCCTGGGCACAGCCCCTGGTCAGTCGGCTACCTGGTTGGATCGGCATCTGCCCCCTCACAGCTCGGGGGGGGGGGGGGCTCCTGTAGGACCAGGCTTCGGGAACTCTAGCAGGTGAAAGATGGCACAGCTTTCATCCCACACATGGTCTCTAAAGGCCTGGGAGCTGAAGGAGTGGCCTGGTCTTCTGGAAGAGTTCCCACGTGTAGTGCTTGGCACACAAGCCAAGGCTCTGCTCCTTCCAGCCCACACGGACTTTGAGCTGCAGCCGAGCAGCATCCGCAGAGGGGTGGCCTCGCTTCGGCATGGCCGCGAAGCCACTGGAAGCAGACCGCCGCACATGCAACTATAATTTTTAATAAATAAATAAGTAAAGAGAACACAGATACCTGCTGGACATCTCCCCATGGATGTCCCACTAGCACCTCAAAGCCACCAGGCAGCAACCCAACCGAGTCTCTCTCTTCTTTCCTGATGCAGCCTCTCCAGCTCATCAGGTTCCAAGTGCAGTGTTTTCTCTCTCTCCTCCATATATTTCCAGTTTATCCCCATTCTCTAGACCTGAACTACCAGCACCAGAGCATTAACATCCCTTCACCACTCAACTAGAGTGCCATACTGCCTAACAGGATGCTCTGAGGCATTCTTCCTCTCTAACCCATGCTCCACACTACTGAAATACCCTTTGGGAGCTTCCTACTGTTTTATTTGGGGGGGACAATACTGGGGATTGAATCCAGGGGCTCTCTACCACTGACCTACACTCTCAGCCCATTTTATTTTCTAATTCCTTTTTTTTCTCTCCAAAACTAGGGATAAAACCCAGGGGCATTCTGCCTCGGAGTGACACCTCCAGGCCTACATTTTATCTTTTATTTTGAAAAAGGATATCACTGAGTTGCAAAGGACCTCACCAAAGTAGCTGAAGCTGGCCATGAACCTGTGATCCTCCTGTTTCAGTGTCCCAAGTACTGGGATTACAAGCATGTGCCACCACAGGGGCTTATTTTCTGTTTTCCAACAGGATCTCATTAACTTGCTGAGAGTCTCACTAAGTTGCTGAGTCTCTGACCTCAAACCTGCAATCCAACCAGATTGAGCCTCCCAAGTACTGGGATTACAGGCATACACCAAAATGCCCACCTTGCAGTTTTTTTAATCTTATTATAGCCATCCTAGTGGATATAAAATGATATCTCTCAAGTGTGTGCGTGTGTGTGTGTGTGTGTGTGTGTGTGTGTGTTACTAGGGATTTAACACCCCAGACCTTTTATTTATTTATTTATTTATTTATTTATTTATTTATTTATTTATTTTGGCAGTATTGGGGATTGAACTCACGGGCATTCTACTTCCAAGCTACAACCCCAGCCCTATTATTTTATTCTTTATTTGAAACAGGGTCTCACTAAGTTGTGGAGGGCTTCAACTAAGTAGCTGAAGCTGGCCATGAACCTGTGATCCTCCTGTCTCAGCCTCCCAAGTACTGAGATACAAGTGTGCACACCATGCCTGGCTTTTTTTTTTTATTTTGTTTTGCTTTGTTTTTGCGGTACTGGGGATTGAACCTAGGGGCATTCTACTTCCGAGACATACCCCCAGTCCTATTTTTTTAAATTCTTTATTTTGAAACAGGTTCTCACTAAATTGCAGAGAGCCTCACTAAGCAGGTGAGGCTGGCAACAAACCTGTGATCCTCCTGTCTCAGCCTCTCAAGTACTGGGATTACAAAAATGGATCACTGTGCCTGGCTTATTTTTTTATTTTGAAACAAGGTCTCATTAAAGTTGCTGAGGGTCTTGTTACACCCCCAGCACAATTTTATTTTTTGTTTAAAACAAGGTCTCACAAAGTTGCTGAAGCTGGCCTTAAACCTGTGATCCTCCTGCCTCGGCCTTTCAAGTACTGGGATTACAGGCATGCCTGGCCCATTGTACCTGTGATTTGCATTTTCCTGTTGACTAATGGTTTTGAGATTCTTCTCTTGTGATTTTTAGCTATGTGTATACCTTCTCTGGAGGAATTTCTACTTAGATAATTTTCCCATTGTTTAATTTAGTTACTTGTCTCTTTATTATTGAATTTTATTGTAAGAGTTATTTAAATAAACTAGATATAAGTTTGTTATGACTTAAAACTATTTCTCTAATTCTGGGCTTGATTTTCCACATGTGTTTGTGTGTGTGTGTGTGTGTGTGTGTGTGTGTGTGTGTGTGTGCGTGCCAGGGTGTTATACTGGGGATTGAACCCAAGGGCATTTCACCTCTGAGTTACACCCCCAACCCTTTTTATATTTTATTTTGAAACAGGGTCTTGTTAATTTGCTGACAGTCTTGCTAATTGCTGAGACTGTCTTCAAACTTGCCATCCTTTTCTCTCAGCCTCTCAGGTACTGGGAATACAGGCATGCTGGGATAGAGGGGCCTTCTACCTCCGAGCTACACCCCCAGCCCTATTTTTTATTATTTATTTTGAAACAGGGTCTCACTGAGTTGCAAAGAGCTCACTAAGTAGCTGAGGCTGTCCGTGAACCTTGATCCTCCTGTCTCAGCCTCCCAAATGCTGGGATTACAAGCGTGTGCTACCACACCTGGCTTTGACAGGTTTTTAAATGCATTTTTAAGGACAGTTTTTGTACACAATCTTGTCATCTATGAAAAGAGACAGTTTTACTTCTTCCTTTCCAAGTGAATGACTTTATTTTTTTCTTGTTTATTTGCCCATTGACAGTCTCTATTGTGATTTTGTTCCCTATTTTGTTATCTCAGTGCTAATCTTTATTTTGGATAGTTTTGGCTTCTTTTGCTTTTCTTCTTATACCTCCTTAAAGTGTAAAGTTAGGCTATTGTTTCGAACTCTTTCTTCTTTTATAATGTACATATTTGCAGCTATAATTTTCCCTCCGATCGATGCTTTTATTGTGTCTTGTAAGTTTTGGTGTGTAGTGTATTATTTTCATTTGTCTCAGAGTATTTTATTCTCCTTTTACTCATCAGTTGTTTTGAAAATGTTGTTTCATTTCCACATATTTGGAATTTTCTAGTTCTCATTCTGTTATTGATTTCTAGTTTTATTTCATTGAGTTCAAAGAATGTTCTTTGTATTTATTTCAGTCTTTTAAAATTCAAAACTTAGTTTGTGGCTGAACATATGGTCTATTGTGAAGAATGCTCCATCTCCTCTTGAAACAAATGTATATTCTTTTATTGTAAATTGGAAGAGTCTGTAAATGTCTGACAGGTCTATTTAGTTTATATTGTTGCTTAAGTTCTCTACTTACTGGTGTTCCATTTGTTTATTCTATTACTAAAAGTGGAATACTAGAGTTTCCACCTATTATTGTAGAACTGTCTATTTTTCCCTTAATTTCTTTCAATTTTTTCTTCTTGTATTTGGGGAAAAAAGAATGTGCCCTACAAATGGAGAAGAGACAATCAGATATCCACAAAAATTAATTAATAAAACAGGGCTGGGAGTGTAGCTTGGAGGTAGAATGCCCCTGATTTCATTCTCCAGTACCATCCTACACAAAAGTAAATTTATGTTATATGTATGTTGTCCCAATTTTTAAAAA
Source organism: Muscardinus avellanarius (assembly GCF_963383645.1). Classification (NCBI taxonomy): domain Eukaryota; kingdom Metazoa; phylum Chordata; class Mammalia; order Rodentia; family Gliridae; genus Muscardinus; species Muscardinus avellanarius. Next base: position 107,664,826 of record NC_137792.1, read on the forward strand.
ATGAAAAGATAGAGACAGGTGCAGTGGTACACACCTGTGATCCCAGTACATGGGAAAGTAAAACAGGAGAATCAGAGGTTTTGGGCCAGCCTGGGAAACTTAGAGCCTCCTTTGAAATAAAAAGTAAAATTGAGTTGGGGCTGTAGCTCAGAGGTAGAATGTCCCTGGGGTCAATCCCCAGACCTGCAAAAAACAAACAAACAAAAACTCTAGGAAAACAATAAGCTATGTAAGAAAGGGAAATGGATCTGAAGAGAACACAATATATATAGCCACAGTAATGCAACCACTGTCTATTTTAAATTTCTTAAATCAACCTATAATGAAATAATAGAAGATGTGATTGTGCTTATAGAAATACAAAGAGCCAGGCATGGCGGTGCACACCTGTAATCCCGAGTACTTGGTAGCCCGAGACCAAAGGATCGCAGGTTAAAGATCAGCCTCAGCAACTTAGCGAGACCCTGTTTCCAAATAACAAATTTTAAAAAGTGTTGGGAGTATAGTTTGGAGATAGAACGTCCCTGAGTTCAATCCCTAGTACCAATGTAAATAGATAAATACAATCAGTCTTGACAGTATAAAATTAAAATGACAAGTAATAGAGGAGGGGATATAGAGAGGAAGAGAGGAACCAAGAAGAAAGGAGGGCCACTTGTATTCATACATATGTATATAATTTTATTGTTGCATTACAGTCTCACATCATAATGTAGATCACATTGACAATGGCATATATTCACATAGTACTTGGTGCCCCCCACTTCCCCATTACATATGTGTTCTCTAATATGCTCAAGCTAGGGACTATTTGGCATAGCAGAGGGACTCCAGATAATGAAGGACATCCTCAGTGGAGCCAGGGAGGAAGGGGAAGGGAGGAAGAAGGCTGAGGTTCATTAATTGGAAATGCTACCTGCGACTGTGTGTATACATATGAATATGATATTGTTGGCCATTTGCATTCTTATAGAATGGAGTCAAGAGATACTGTCTAGAGTTAACAGAGCAAGAAATACCTGTACCACACAGAGAAGCAAGGAAGAAACTAAAGACAAGCTGTATATTTTGTAGAGGTGGTTGGGTCTTAAACTGATTGATCAAGAAAGAGCTGGGGATAGTGGCACATGCTTACAATCCCAGTACTTGGGAGACTGACACAGGAGGATTTCGGGTTTCAAACTAGCCTCAACAATTTAAAAAGACTATTTCAAAATAAAAAATTAAGAAGAGTATAAGTATAGCTCAGAGGTAGAACGGCCCTTAGTTCATCCCTTAAGACTAAAGAGAAAGAGAGAAAGAGAGAAAGGAGAGAGAGAGAGAGAGAGAGAGAGAGAGAGAGAGAGAGAGAGAGAGAGAGAGAGAAAGAGTTAGTTTATGCATATTAGTAGGAATAAATGAGAGAACCGATTGCCAAAAGATGGAGCTAAAAGAGAAGAGGGCCCAGCATGGGAAAAGATGGGACAAGGGACCATTGGTTTTTATAATTAACACTTGTTCTTTTATTTTAACCACATACATGTATTATTTTGATTTAAAATACTTCTTGAACTTGGCAATTCTAACCATGTCCAGTATGTCTGGCCTTAAAGATTTCTAAAGCTTCTGGCTCCTCAATTACACAGATTATATTATGAAGTCTCTCTCTCTCTCTCTCTCTCTCTCTCTCTCTCTCTCTCTCTCTCACCTCTCTCTCTCTCTCTCTCTCTCTCTCACACACACACACACACACACACACACACACACACACACACACACTGGAACCCGGGGCTTTGCCCATGCTAGGCAAGCACTTTCCACTGAGTTACACCCCCAGCTCTGCATTATAAATTGTTAATGTGTCATTCAAAGCCCTTCAAAAGCTGGTCCTAATCTTTATTACCAGCAACGTATTTGGCTTTCTCAAAGTACCTGGGACTCGGCTGGGTGTCGTGGAGCACTCCTATAATCCCAATACCTGGTAGGCTGAGACAGGAGGATCATAGAATCAAGGCCAGCCTCAGTATTTTAACAACAAGCTTCAGCAACTTAGCCAGACCCTGTTTCTAAATAAAATATAAAAAGGGCTGGGGGTGTAGCTCAGAGGTAGAATGCCTTTGGCTCAATCCCCAGTACCACAAAGGAAAAATAAAGTACCCAGGACTCTAGCCAGGCCAATCTAATTGCAGCAGCTTGGGTGCAATTTTCTTTCATCCTCTATGCCTTTCGGACATTTTGTTGCCTCTGTCTAACATGCCCCTTCTTGCCTTCATATCCCTGGAGAAGCCACACTCATCTTTCTGGACTCTGCTAATGTCACTCCAGGAAGCTTTCCCTAACACACACGGGAAGAGTTTTGCTCTCAGAGGAAACTTTGTGCTCTCTGTCAGTATTTTGTCCACTTCTCTCCTGTAGCTCAGATCATATGTAATTTTTTTGAGGGGGAGACTAGGGATTAAACCCAGGGCAGAGCTCCACTCCCAGCCCCATTTGTGTGTGTGTGTGTGTGTGTGTGTGTGTGTGTGTGTATGTGTGTGGTACTGGGGGGTGAACCTCAGGGGCTTCCTACCTCCGAGCTATACTCCCAGACCTATTTTATACTTTATTTGGAAACAGGGTCTCACTAAGTTGCTGAAAGCCTCACTAAGTAGCTGATGCTGGCCTCGAACCTGTGCGATCCTCCTGTCTCAGCCTCCCAAGCACTGGGATTACAAGCGTGCGCCACCACGCCCGGCAGCCCTTTTAATTTCTTATTCTGACACAGGGTCTTGCTAAGTTGCTGACGCTGTCCTTGAACCTGTGATCCTCCTGTCTCAGCCTCCCAATTACTGGGATTAAAAGCATGTGCCAACACGCCTGGCCCGGGGATCCTATTAATCTACACCTTCCCCCTCTCTCAGGTTCCTTCACAGTCATAGGATGAACCTGCTGCCCAAAGTGGAAGCAAGAGAGTAGGGGCCCTGAGGCTTTTCTGGGAGTCTCTGAACCAGGCAATTGTTGTGAAGGGCGCACGCCCTCGTGTGTTCACCGTCTGTAAATTCAGGCTAAAATTGGCGCCTATGGCCTTGTTGTGGGAACCTCCTTTGAGACTTGGCCAAGGATCCTTTGTCTGCCTGTGCCATGGGCTTTCAGGCATTTGAATTAGCCTAGATCTTAGAAACTTCATAATGTTTTTTTTTCCCAAAAGATATTTCCTGGTTACCCCCTCTTTAAAACTGCAGCTACACAAAAATAGTAAAGCCAATCTTGGCCAAGGATGTAGTACATGCCCGGAGAGTCATGCACATTAGCTCGTTTGGTCTGTATAGACCCTGGACAGGTATCATATTCCTCGTGTTGTAAGCACTTAAGGAATGAGTGGATGGAGTCTCTCCACTTCATCACGAGGCAGAGGCCCAAAAAGGCCACACAGGTAATAATGGACAGATAGAAGTGAACACAAGTGAATTTCACCTCAGAACATAGATTCCAAATGGCTGTATGCTTGTAAGCCAGGTGTGATGGCGCACACTTGTAATCCCAGTGCTTGGGAGGCTGAGACAGGAGGATCGTGCAGGTTCGAAGCCAGCCTCAGCTACTTAAGTGAGGCGCTCAGCAATTTAGTAAGAACCTGTTTCCAAAAATAAAGCAAAGAATAGGTCTGGGAGTGTAAGCCCAGAGGTAGAAAATCCCCTGGGTTCCATTCCCAGTACCACAAAAAAAAAAAGATGTTTGTAAAACCACTGCAACTCTGGAAACCCCAATCCTCAGGCTTGTCTGAGGGAGGAGCTGAGGCTGTCATTAGAAGTGCTAAAATTGAAGTCAGACAACTACTAGTCAGGCACCACCACTTCCTAGCTGTGTGAATGTGGGCAGGGCTTCCATACCAGAGATTCCTCATTGGCAAATGGCAGTAATATTGTTAACAACCCGGAGGAACAGATCTACTTGAATATTTGGTAACTGGGAGGCTGAGGCAGGAGGATCTTAGGTTTGGGGCCAGCCTCAGTAACTTGGTGAGGTCCTGTTTCAAAATAAAAAGTAAAAGTAAATAGGCTGGGGTGGTAGCTCAAAGGCAGAACACCCCTGGGTTCAATCCCCAGTACCAAATATATGTATTTGGGGGGTATTATAGTGGTATTAGTAGGTGAAATTATGATCTTGTTAATTCCTTAGGAGATTAAAGGTTTAAGGGGATGCATATGAGCACCAAGTTGACAAGGAATGAACCTGTGGAAGGGTGGTAGGAATCAAACTCAAGTGCATTCTGCCTCTGAATTTTGGTGGTTTTTTTTTTTTTTTTTTTTTTTTTTAGTTTTGAAACAGGGTCTCACTAAGTTCCTGAGGCTAACCTGGACTGCAATCCTCTTCTCTCAGTCTCCCAAGTACTGGGATTATAGGTGTGTGCCACCACATCAGGCATCCATTCATTTGTTTGTTTGTTGATTGGTACTAGAGATTGAACCCAGGGGCTTTCTACCTTCGAGCTATACCCCCAGCCCTATTTTATTCTTTATTTTGAAACAGGGTCTCACTAAGTGGCTGAGGGGCTCACTAAATTGCTGTGGTTGGCCTTGAACCTGACATTCTCCTGTATCAGCCTCCCAAGTACTCAGATTACAGGTGTCTACCACCATGCCCAGTTTTGACAGTTATTTTACATATCAACTTGACTTGGGGCATCCAGAAGTTTGGTCACACATTATTCTGGCTATTTCTGTGATGTCAGTCTTTTGAAATTAGCCATTCTTTAAAAAAATTACTGGTGCATAATCATGACATGAAACAGTAGATTTCAATGTGGCACATTCCTACATGCACATAGCCTAATTTGATCAATTTCACCCCTAATACCTCTCCTTGAACTCCTCATCCTCCTGTTACCATACCAGCCTCCCTTCTATTTTTCCTGAGATACTCCCTTTCTTCCTCTCTAGGAGTTTGTTTTTGGATGAGAATAACATTAAATGCGTACACTAAGTAAAGCAGGATTCTCTTCTTAAAATGCATGTGACTGAGATTCATCCAATCAGTTAGAGACCTGAAGAATTCTCCTGCCTTGGGTCTTCTGGTTTTATACCAGGCAGCTAGCTTTAGGATTCAAACTGGCATATTGGCTTTGCAGGTTTTAGATTCACCATGGTCTGTAATCTCTAGAGCTGATATTTTATTATCTAACTATCAACTCCATCTCCAAACTCTGAGTAATACAAGAAAGAACTACTTCCCAATTTATTCTATGAAATATTACCCTTGATACCAAAACCAGACAAAACACATTTAAAAAGAAAGAACATTATGCTAAATGAGATTAGTCAATCACAAAAAGTAAGAAATTGGATGCTCTCCCTAATATTTGGAAACTAGGGAAAATGGGTCATAGGAAGAACTCTAGACGAAGAAGGAGAAACCATAGATGAGCAAATAAGGCGACCTAACTGAAGGGGTGGGAGGAGGGAAAAGGGAAATTCTTTAATGCACATGTTGTACATTCACAAACATATCAAAGCCAATCACTAAGCCAAATGTGAGAAGGAGGGAGGGGGAAGGCATGGGGTGGGAATTGGAAAAGGGCTAAATGAGTGATGTGTGCATGTATGCCTCCACCATCTTGTACTCCATTAAGATGGATGACTACAGAAGCCCGGTATGGTAGAACATGTTTGTAATCCCAGCATTTGGGAGACTGAGACACGAGGATAACAGTTTGTGGACAACCTCAGCTAGTACTTAGTGAGGTCCTTTGCAACTCAGTGAGACCCTGTTTCAAAATAATGAATAAAAAACAGGGCTAAGGGTGTAACTTGGAGGTAGAATGCCCCTGGGTTCCATCCTCAGTACCGCAAAAAAAAAAAAAAAAAAGATATATGATTACAATGCACTAAAAATATTTTAAAAGAAATGAAACTATAGACCAAACTGTATCCAGTAATATATAATAACAATGATTAAGCAGTATGAACAAATGTGACTTAACCCTGTGATATAAGGTTTGTTGAGCATCCAGTTATCAATGTCATACACCATATCAATAAGTAAAGAACAAAAATCACATGATCCTATCAATGGATGCAGAAGAAATATTTGACAAAAGTACAACATATTTTTATAACGACTCAAACTCAAATTTGAAGGAACCTTTCCCAACAAATAAAGGTTGTCTACAGAAAAACCCGTATCAGCTGGGCATGATGGTGCACACCTGCAATCCTAGTACTCGGGAGGCTTAGGCAGTAGGATTGCAGGTTTGAGGCCAGCCTCAGCAACTTAGCAAGACTCTTTTTCAAAATAAAAAGGGTTGGAAGTGTAGCTCAGAGGTAGAAAGACCAACTCCCAATAGCAAATTAAAAATAAAAAAGATGTTAGGTGTGGGTTATTTTTTAGTGAATTCCAATAAATATTATTAAAGTATCAAACATGTTAACCAAAGTTGTAGGATATAGAAATCAACATACAAATATATGTATTTCTATATAGTAGAAATGAACTATCTGAAATGTAATTTTAAAATTTTATTTAAAAACACCAAACAATAAAAATATGAATAAAATTCAAACCTATACTCTGAAACCTATAAAACATCGTTAAAAGAAATTTAAGGAGACTCAGATATATGAAAACTCATGCGTTTGTGTTCATGAAATAAAAAAAAACTTGATATTTTATATTTAATCTCCAAGTTGATCCACAGATTTAATGCAATAACCATCAACATCTCAGATGGCTTTCTTTTTACATATTTTTTTGGACAGAACTGGGGATGGAACCCAGGGGCATTCTACCTCCGAGCTACACCCCCAGCTCTATTTTTTATTCTTTACTTTGAAAGAGGGTCTCACTGAGTTGCAAAGGGCCTCACTAAGCAGCCGAGGGTGGCCACAAACCTGCTTCTCCTGTCTCAGCCTCCCAAGTACAGGGATTACAAGTGTGTGCCACCACACCTAACTTTGTTTTTACTTTTTTTTTTTTTTTTTTTTTGCAGGCCTGGGGATGGAACCCAGAGGCATTCTACCTCTGAGCTATACTCCATGCCCTATTTTTATTCTTTATTTTGAAACCGGGTCTCACTGAGTTGCGGAGGGCCTCGCTAAGTAGCTGAGGCTGACCACAAACCGCGATCCTCCCGTCTCAGCCTCCCGAATGCTGGGATGACAAGCGTGCGCCACCACGCCCGGCTATTTTTACATATTTGAAAAGCTCAAATTCATGGAATTTTGCAATTCAAATTCTGGAATTGCAACAGACTGTGAACAATCTTGAGAGAAAAACAATCTTGAGAGGAAAAAGACAAAGTTGAAGGATTCAAATAACCCAATTTCAAAAATTGCTACAAACACACAGTAATCAAGAGTGTCATACCAGCAAAAGCATAGCTCCCTAGTTAGAAAGACTACAAATGAGAGTCCAGAAATAAACCTTTATATTTATGTCAATGGTTTTCCATCAAAGGTGCCAAGACAACTCAGTAGGAAAGGAAAATTTTTCAACAAATGTCTCAGGATACCTAGATATTCACAAGGAAAAAAACAGACCTCCCTTCTCTCACACCACACACACACACACACACACACACACACACACACACACACACACACACCTCAAATGCAAAAACCTAAATGTAGCTAAAGGAATACAAGTTCTTAGAAGAAAATACAGAAGTAAGTCCACAGGACCTTGGATATGGCAATAGGTTTAAATAGGTAACACCAAAGCACAAGAAACAAAAGGGAGAATAAGTTGGGCTTCATGAAAATTAAAAACTTGTGTGCTTTAAAAGTTACTATCAAGAAAATTAAAGAATGGTATGAACTATTTTCAGATAATATACCTCATAAGAAAATTATATCCTTAATATATTCAGAATATATACAGCTCAAAAACAACAAAAATAATCCAATTTAAAAATGGATAAAGTACACACAAGTTTTTTTACCCCAATATGATGTATCAATATAATGCACCAATAAAAAACATTTTAAAAAAGGAAGAAAAAACCTAAACATCAAGCAAACAGAAAAAATGGATAAAATACCCAAATACATATTTCACTAAGAAATATATACAAATGGCCAATAGGCACATGAAATAGTCTCAACATCATTAATTATCAGAGAATAGTTCTGGGTTCTATCTTCAGTACCAAACAATAAATAGATAAAATTTGAAACTAAAAAAAGAGGCAAACTTCACAATATATAAATTATATATCAGCTGAACTCAGTGGCTCATTTCTGTAATCCCAGTACTTGAGAGGTTGAGTAGCCAGCCTCAGCAAACCTAGTGACATCCTGAGCAACTTAGTAAGATCCTGTTTTCAAACCATAATGAGATACCATGTCACACCCTGTAGGATAACTATTAATTCTAAAGACAGAAAATAACAAGCGATTGGGAGAATGTGGAAACATAATAACTCTTGTACATTGCTGGTAGGAATATAAAATAATATAGATGCTTTCCAAAATAGTTTGTATTACTCCAAATATTAAACATAGAATTTCCATATAATCCAGCAATACCACTTCTAGATATGTAACCAATGAAAATGTAAAAACATATGTCCACACAAAAATTTGTTTATGAAAATTTAGTAGCCTCATTATTCATAACAGCTAAAAAGTGAAAATCATCCAAATGTCCAAGTGATGAATACATAAAATTATGTCGTATACAGCTGGGCGTGGTGGCACACGTTTGTAATCCCAGCATTCGGTAGGCTGAGACTGGAGGATCACGGTTCAAGGACAGCCTCATCTACTTGGTGAGGACCTCTGCAACTCAGCGAGACCCTGTTTCAAAATAAATAATAAAAAATAGGGCAGGGGGTGTAGCTCGGAGGTAGAATGCCCCTGGGTTCCACCCATAGTACCCCCCAAAATATGTGGTATATCTAGATAATCGAACATTATACAGCAATAAAAAGAAACTGCTATGGGGGTTTGTGGCCCACACTTGTAATGTCATTATTTGGGAGGCTGAGACAGGAGGATCCAGGTTTGTGGCCAGCCTCACCTACTTAGTGAGGCCCTTTGTAACTCAGTGAGAACCTGTTTCAAAATAAATAATAAAAAATAGGGCTGGGGGTGTAGCTTGGAAGTAGAATGCCCCTGGGTTATGTCCCCAGTACTTAAACAAAGAAAGAAAAGAAAAGAAACTACTGATGAGGTGTGGTGGTACATGTTTGTAATTCTAGTACTTGAGAAGCTGAGAAAGGAGGATCACAGGTTCCAGGACAACCTTTAGCAATTTAGCAAAACCCTCAACAACTTAGTGATCCCCTGTTTCAAAATAAAAATAAAAGGGGTTGGAGGTGTACCTTGGAGGTAGACTACCCCTGGGCTCTATCCTCCGTACCAAACAACAAATAACTAAAATTTAAAAGTAAAAGGGCAAACTTCACAATATAGAAATTATGTATCAGCCGGACACAGTGATGCATTCCTGTAATCCCAGTACTTGGGAGGCTGAGACAGGAGGATCACAGGATTGTGGCCAGCCTCAGCAAACTTAGTAAGGCTCTCATCAACTTAAAAAGACTGTTTCAAAATAAAAAAATAAAAATAGAAGTCAGGTGTGGTGGCTCATGCTTGTAATCCTAGTACTCAAGAGGCTGAGACAGGAGAATTGCAGGTTCGAGGACAATATCAGCAAATAGTGAGACTCTCATCAACCTAGCGAAATCCTGTTTCGAGTTAAAATTGAAATAAGGCTGGGGTTGTTACTTAGAGGTAAATGCCCCTGGGTTCAATTCCCAGTGCCACAATAAGTAAAAATAAAAAATAAAATAAATATAGGACTGGGGATTTGCTCAGAGGTAGAATGCACCTGGGTTCAATGCCCAATGATGAATAAAAAGCAAATAAATAAATAAATAAGTAAATAAATAAAGCTCAGAGGAAGAAAATGGATTAAATCCTGGGTGCCACAAACACACACACAAAAACTTAATAAAGTTGTTATAAAACAATGAATAATATAAAAATAGTAATAGAATAAAAATAATTCGGACTCCAAACCCCAGACAGTTTCAATAAAAGTGAACTTTCTTAATACCTAAATTGTGTTTTTACAATAAGATAAACTTAAAAAGGAAAAGGAGATGAATATGTGAAGCGGTGACAAAATACAAGTGGAGAATAAGTGTTTGAAGAAGTAAAAAAGACAGCAAGTAAGGGCTAATGCTTCCATGGCACTTCAGGTAAGTTGTTTAACCTTCACAACGACCCAAGCCCTGTCCATGGGTCTCTGCTGACCTGTGTGGGGTGGCACATACTGCCACAATGCCCACCTGGGCACTACTGATGCCAATGTCCTGACTCTATCCAAGGGGGTCACAGAGGGTGTCAGGAGAGCATGCTGGCCCACACGCCTTCAGGCCCGACCACTGTTCTTTCTAGAAGTGCAAGTTTTGTGACATGCTGGGCGCCAGTGTGTGAGTCCATCTTCTCTAAATGAGCCCCTGGAGTGCAGATATTCTGCGTGGTGGGGTCCGTGCATGCCTGTCAGCCTTTGCAATCAGCCAAGCTGGGAGGGGGGCTGTCATCAGCGGGTGGGAATTGCGTTGCCTGGTGAGAGCACGTGTGCACCTGCAGGGATAGGGTCCTTAGATGGCACTGCTGGATGGCCCATATTCCTTACAGGAAGCAGTTCTATTCCCTACTGACCAAAGGAAAAATAGGTAATCAGAGGCCTGGCCTTCAGTGCCTGCCTCTGATCATTTCAGCCTGGATGCTTTAAGAAGCAGGTGTTAGCAATCATCTTCTTTGGCCACAAAACCCCTTAATAAAGTGCTCATAGAACGTCCAATGTGAAACCCGCAGGCTCGGCTCCTTTGCAGAAAGTGTTAGTGGATCTGAACAGGCTGTTTGCTTTCCAGGGTTGTCATCTCTATGCAGGAGCTTTGTTAGAACCCCAGTGGTAGGGGCAGGGAAGAGAAGGGGATGGGAAGGTGGATTTAACCAACCACCTTAGACCCTCGCAGCAGGCTCTTTTCCACATGGTTTGAGAAGACACTTGTTTATTGTTGTTGTTGTTGTTGTTTGTTTTTTTTGGGGGGGATACTGGGGATTGAACCCAGGGCCATTCTACCTCCAAGTTATAACTCTGGTCCTATTTGACTTTTTTTTTTTTTTTGGTGGTACTGGGGTTCCTGGAAACCCTTCTACTTCCGGGCTACCCTCCCAGACCTATTTTTATACTTTTTTATTTGGAAACAGGGCCTCTTAAGCCAGCACGGCTGGCTTTGAACCTGCGCCATCCTCCTGCCTCTGCCTCATAAGCAAGGCGATTTCAAGCGTGCGCCACCACGCCTGGCTCTATTTGACTTTTTACTTTACAAAATGGAGTCTCACTAATTTGTTAAGAGTCTCACTAAACTCCTGGAGTTGGCCTCAAACCCGTGACCCTCCTGTCATCCTCCCACGTACTAGGATTACAGCTGTGTGCCACTGTGAGTGTGTGTGTGTGTGTGTGTGTGTGTGTGTGTGTGTGTGTGTGTTACTGGGGATGAACTCAGGGGCCTTCTATCCCTGAGATACATTCCCAGTCCTTTCATTTTGAAACAGGGTCTTGCTCAGGTACCGTACTGGCCTCACATAGTGATTCTCTGCCTCAGTGCTGCGCAGACACATTTTAAACCAACATTTTAAACCAACAACCACTAAGAACTAAGCAAGCGAAGAGTCTCGAATGAGTGGCTTACTTGGGGAAGAGGTGAGGACAAGTGTAACATACCTCAGTTTCCTCCAAGGTCACTATGTTGGAGAAAGGCAACATTTCTTAGATAAGTGCAGACAAGATTAAAGTTCATCAGAGTGGGCCCTTCTGCTCAAAGGTGCTTCCTAGCCTGGGAATGCTAACCGGGCTGGGCATGGAATGAAGGAATGTCACCCAGACATCTCTCTTGAAGCCTCAGGATCTAGAACGTGCCAGATTCTCAGGGGAGGTTTAGCGATGTGTGTGCGCTAAACTGACTCACATAGACTCCTGGGAGAGACTGGAAGGGATCTCTGATGGAATCTCATGCTTTGACCTGGATTGTTGACTTTTTCAGGTGTCCATTTTCTTAGCTGGGGCAATCTATGTTTCTGATAAATGGTCAGACTAGCAAACACTTGACCTGGAGTGAGGAAAGAGAGGAGGCAAGACACAGAGGTAGCCCCCACCATGATTCATGGAGTATACAGGTCTTGACTGGGGCGCAGATCTCAGCATGTAATCAAGAGCTAAGTCACAAAGCTGGGCGTGGTGGCACACACTTGTAATCCCAGCATTTGGGAAGGTGAGACAGGAGGATCTGGGTTCAAGGACAGCCTCAGCTACTTAGTGAGGCCATTTTCAACCCAGTGAGACCCTGTTTCAAAATAAAGAATAAAAAATAGATTTGGAGGTGGAGCTCAGAGGTAGAATGCCCCTGGGTTCCATTCCCCTTTCCAGAGATAAAGGCAGTATCTGACACATAAAAGATGGAGAAGTCTGTGGCTTGTAGCCAGAGAAACCTGCATCAAACCTCAGATTCTGCCTCTTTTACTAAACTGGAAATGCTAGTTTAGTTACTTGATTTCTTTTTTTTTAAGTTGCTTGACTTTGGAGAGCACCAGTTTCTTTGTCTGTATATAAAATAGATTTGTGAACCAGGCGTGATGGCGCACGCTTGTAATCCCAGCATCTGAGAGGCTGAGACTGAAAGATCGCGGTTTGTGGACAGCCTCAGATACTTAATGAAGCCCTTCACAACTCAGTGAGACCCTGTTTCAAAATAAAAAATAAAAAATGGGCTGAGGGTATAGCTCGGAGTAAAAATGCCCCTGGGTTCCATCCCCAGTACCACAAAAAATAAAATAAAATTTAAAAAATGGATTTGTGGGTGAATGATAATGGGGATTGAACCGGGAGGGGGGTCTGCCACCCTTCCATCTCCAGTCCTTTTTATTTTGAAACAGGATCTTGCTAAGTTGTTGAAGTTGGCCTCCAACCTTTAATCCTCCTGTCCAAATAACGGGATTACAGGCATGCCCCCCCCAATCCCACTCTGGCGTGGATTGTTGCATGAAAGACTGGATACAAACTATCTGGAATGTAGCAAGTGCTCCGTAAATAGCTGATGCTACACCATCATCACCATTGCTGTTTGCATTTGCCGAGTGCCTCCTGTAGGCCCTCATGCTCGGCTTTGATGCAAAAGATAAAGGAGAGGTAGTCAGTGGCTTTTGTCCCCGGTTAGTATCTAGGAGGAGAACGAAGATGCACACAAATAATGAGAATCCAAGTGCTTTCCGCAGGCAGAACTGTCAGGATATAGGGCTCAAGAGGAGGAAACCGATCCTGTGGCCTACAAGGAAGGCCAGCCAGAAGTGAGTGCTTCAGGATGGCCTAAATAGACTGGATTCCAAGTTAAGGGAGAACGAACGGGGAGACGGAAGGGTATTCTTGGCTTGTTTAGCCCAAGCCAGCACCAATAGTGAGCAAGGTCCTGGTCTCCGGGGGGATTGTTGGGTGTCAGTCTCAGGGCTGGGTCCACGCTGGGGCTGCAAGTACTGAGATGGCCACTAGAGGGCGACAGAGTTTGAGGAATAGGGAAGCAACCAGGGCGTGTAAAAGGATTTCCTTGGGGACTCCACCTCTTTGTCCTTTTCCCACTTCTGGAACCCCAAGCCTCCCCTCCAGAGTCTTTGGAGCCCTGATACCTGCAGGTGCTCTTCTGTCAGAAGCCCCCAAACCTCCTGTCTCTGCAGAGGGTGCCCATCCCAGGAAGAAAGTTCACCCTGCGCACGCCCGCCCTTCCCACCCTTCCCAGCGAGGCTGTGGCTGCCATAGGCTCTGCTTTGTGTCCTGGAGAAGGGTTGTGAAAGACATACAAGTCAGGCCAGATAGAATTATATGCCTCTGAGCTGCTGGCTTCCTGGCAAGGAAAATGCTGCGTGGTTTGTCAGGGCCTCATCTACACCTACTCCTCCTTGGACAGCTGTGGGGAGGTGGAGGTCTGGGGGAGGGCAGAGAAGGTCCAGTGAGCAGACTACAGGCTTGGGAAGAAATGGGCTCTCCTGGGAGGTACGCTAAACCTGGGCACTGGGGCCTTCCTGATTAGAGGTGGGAAGAATGTCTCGGAAGCCACGCTGGATGCGGTGGTGGAGCACTTGTAACCAAGTACTTGGGGGGCTCGGAAAGGAGGATCATAGATTGGAGGCCAGCCTCAGCAATTTAAGTGAGATTGTGTTTCAAAATAATAAGCCGGGTGTGATGGCACACACTTGTAATCCCAGCATTCGGGAGGCTGAGACCGGAGGATGGCGGTTCGCGGACAGCCTCAGCTACTTAGCGAGGCCCTCTGCAACTCAGTGAGACCCTGTTTCAAAATAAAGAATAAAAATAGGGCAGGGGTACACCCTGCTTGGAGGTCAAATGCCTCTGGGTTCCATGCCAAACCCACCCAAAAAAATCAATAAAAAGTAAAAAGAGCTCGGTGTGTAGTTCGGAGGTAGAATAGCCCTGGGTTCAATTCCCAGGACCAAAAAAAAAAAAAAAAAAAAAAGAATTATCTGGAAGCCTGCTAGCTTTTTATGTCATTGGTCCTGGCTGAGTTGGCTCCAGGGCAGCTGGAGGGCAGTGGGCCTGGGTGCTATATATCTGCCAGTAGTTATCTGACCAGCTGGTTCCAGCCCCTTATCTGTCCTCAGGGTGCTCCCAGGGGCTCATGGTCCATCTCCCAGCAGGCCTGAGGTTATCAGTGGATAGAGCGCAGAACCTGACCCTTTAGCCTTTGTGGCAGGGTGGGAGGTAGAAAGCTAGCTCATAGACTAGGGTAGGGGCTGGAGAGATGAGGAAGCAGCCTCCCCTTCCGCCTTCTCTTGCTCAGTCTGGGCTGTCCTCCACAGGAACTTTAGTCTCTGTGTTTATGGGATTTGACATACCCAGTGTGTTCAGTAAGGAGCTGCGAGTAGGACTGAGCAAAGATGCATTTCTCCAGCCCGCATTCTCCTCCTCTGGGCCCACTGGCCCTCTGAGATGGGGACTAGGCTGAGGTCGGTGACAGGTGGAGACAGCTGCTGTTCCCTTCCCCCAAATTCCTCAGCTCCTGACAGTGATGAATGGCCCTTCCCCTCCTTACACATTCCCCAGGTAACCAGAGTGAAGGAGCAACAGGTGGCCTAAACCAGGGTGCTGCAGGGTGCTCCACCACCTAAGTTACCCCCTGCTGAGGCAGAGCACAGATAGGACTGGGGAGACTTCCAGAGGAAGGTGAGCGGGGATTAGTGAAACATAGAGGGCAGGGATGTCCAAAGATGAGACCTTGGAGGGGCCCAGGCTTCCGCTGCAGTTCGGAGCCTCTTCCACCTGCTCTGAGACGTGCGCTGGCTCTCAGATCCCCTGTTCCAGGCTGGAGACAAATGTCTAAGTGTCCCGATAGGGGTAAAGGGATACATAACTTTCTTGTTAAAAAATAAGAGGGCAGACACAGTGGCACACACCTGTGGCACACGTCAGTACTTGGCAAGAGGATCACAGTTCGAGGCCAGCCTCAGCAACTTAGCAAGGTCCTGTTTCAAAATTTAAAAATAAATAGAAAGTGCCGGAGCCAGCCGGCAAAAGTACGGTTCCGAAGAGAGGAGTGAGGATGAAATAACATAACTCTAAGAATTTAATTCAAATAATATTTATTTTATTATTATTTTTTGGTGGTACTGGGATTCCTGGAAGCCCTTCTACCTCCGGGCTACACTCCCAGACCTATTTTATATTTTTATTTGGAAACAGGGTCTCTTAAGCCAGCATGGCTGGCTTCGAACCTGCAGGATCCTCCTGTCTCCACCTCCCAAGTATGGGGATTACAAACCTGCGCCACCATGCCGGCTCAGATGATATTTATTTCTAACATGGAAGGATCTCTAGTCCACTCCAGGGTTGCTATCTCTACTGGCCAATCATTGGGCTTATTCTCTTGTCATATTTATAGTTTTTAGCTTCAGGTTACCCCGGCCGAGAAAGAAAAATCCAAAGTTTGGGCAGGTCAAACAATACCCTGGTACAACACAAACAACACAAACCTAATCTTAGCTCAGACAGAACAATAGCATTATTAGTTCAGACAGAGTCTTAATTACTTTGAAACCTCCATGACCCCAAACCTTGTTGACTCTGGACAGAAGGACAGTCAGAAGTATTCTTTTAGTAAAGGTAAGGGGAAGACCTTAATGGCTCCCCACAAGGGAGCTGGGTGTGGTGGAGCATGTTTGTAATCCTAGCATTTGGGATGCTGAAACAGGAGGATCGTGGCTTGCAGACAGCCTCAGCTACTACTTAGGTCCTTTGCAACTCAGTGAGACCCTGTTTCAAAATAAAGAATAAAAAATAGGGCTGGGGGTGTAGCTCAGAGGTAGAATGCCCCTGGGTACAATCCTGAGTGCTGCAAATGATGATGATGATGATGATGATGATGATGATGATGATATAAATAAAAAGGGCTAGGAGTGTAGCTCTGAAGTAGAATGCCCCTGAGTTCAATCTCAAGTACCAAAAATGTGTGTGTGTGGAGGTAGCTCAAAGAGACAGGGGCTTTTCTCCTTCCTGGTGACAACTTGCCATCAGTCTGACCCAGGGCCAGATTTGCACCTGGCAGATCACGGCAATCTCACTGCAAACACCCATACCAAGGCTTGCGGCTGGGGCAGTGAAACAGGGACGGTGTGGGGCGAAGGGTATAGAGCGGTTGAACCTTTGGCCTTTGGGACCACCCCCTCACTCCTCAGTCACGCCTTTGGGACCACCCCCTCACTCCCCAGCCACTGCAGTGACACCTGACTTCCAAAGCTTAACCACCTGGGCTCGCTCTGACTAGCCCTAGGGTGTGGTACAGTCAGGAATGGGAGGAGGCAGAGTGGGAGGGCTGGGCCTGGCCTTGTGCTCCTTCCTGACTGACTGAGAGGTGGAGTTACTTGGGAAAAGCCAGGCATTCATTGGAGGAGAGAGGGCAGCCTGGGTCCAACTTGGAGCCCAGCTGGTCCCAGCCAGGAGGCAAGTGGAGGGAAGAACAGGAAATAGGTGACAGGGGGTGCAAATAAACTCATTGAGCAGTGGAGGCCTTTGCAAACCGAGGTTGGCCAGGGCAGGGACTCAGACACAATGAGCCCAAAGCCTTGGTCTTCTTATCTCTAAAACGAGCCTATCACTAATAACCTAAGAGAGGTTGTGAGGATTAAGCAAAGGGAATATAGACTAGGTGAAAGCACCCAGTCACAAGGCCCAGTTTTTGTGTCGAAGAAATGGTAACTCATGACCAGGCGTGGTGGGACACGCCTGTAATCCCAGCAACTCGGGAGGGCCGAGGTAGGAGCATCTTAACTTTGAGGCTGGTCTGGGCAATTTTGTGAGACCCTGTCTCAAAATTAAAAATAAAAAAAGGGCTAAGACGTAGCTCAGTGGTTAAGCGTCCCTGGGTTTAATCCCTAGGACTACAAAGAAGGATAGGAAGAACAGGGGGGGGGGGCTGAGACAGGAGAATTGCTAGTTTGAGGCTAGGTCTTGCAGACCCTGTTTCAAAATAAAAAGGGTTGCGGTTGTTGCTTAGAGGTAGAATGTCCCTGAGTTCAGTCCCTGGTACCAAAATAAGGAAGAAAGTAAGGGAAGCTCTTCTCCCTGGGGGAATGGATGCTTGATGGTGAGAAGGATGCAGGCAGGGCCTGTAGGGGCCAGGCATGAGGCCCGGTAGCCAAAGATAATGGTACAAAGGCAAGAGAGTTGCTAGTCGAGTTGCTAGTCTTACTGTGTTGTCCCAGCTGGCATCACCCTGGGCTTTGGGTTAGGGATTTTGGTCCCTCACCCTTCAATCTACTTTCCCCAATGTTGGCTTCAGCTGGACCTAGTGGCTCACCTTGACCCACACTCCATTCCAGAGTTCTAGGATATCAGTCTAGAATCATGATTAGAAGCTCGATTTGTTTCACCAGACAACCTAGGTTTGAGTCCTGACTTCTACTTTCTGGCTGTGTGGCTTTGGGTGAGTTACTTTACCACTCTGTGTCCCAGAGTGTAGGGCAGGCAGGGAGAGGTCAAGGAGAAAGGCCACTGAAAGGGAAATTTACACGGATGACAGTGAACTTGCGTAAATGTGGGGACTTGACTCTTAAGTTCTGCGAGGGCAGAACCCAAGCTTGCCACCTGGTGTCAAATGAATGGGTAGGTGAAAAAGAAAGAGCATGTGTATGAATTTGCACGTGTGTGAGGTTAGGCGAGGAGATAAAAAATGTGTGTGGCACACAAAGTATGCGTGAACAGGTGTGAACGTGTGTGACTGGGGATGGGAGTGTCTCTGTGGGAGGCTCTGTGGAAGCATAAGAGTTTCCATTCAGTAAGCCCTCAGGTGGACCATGCAAGATGCTAAGCCCTTTGTGAACATTATCTCATTAGCCCACCCCTGAATGAGGGATGAGCTCCAGGTTACAGGAGAGTGACTGAGGCTCAAGGGGATTAAGTGACTGGCCCAAGGAAACACAGCCCAGAAGCAGTAAAATCCCTGGCTTTGAAGTTCACCCCTCCCTTCCTGCCATGAGAGCGGGTAGTCCAGCTCAGCAAGAGCCACTTCCCAGGGACCCCATGGTGCAGGGGATTTCCTGCTGCCTCCAGTTGTTTCTCTATATCCTTGGACCCACAAGGCCCTACATACTGATTTCTATACTTGGTGCTCCTTGTGGGCAAGGCTTGCTGGGACTACTTTATGTGTGTGTGTGTGTGTGTGTGTGTGTGTGTGTGTGCGCGCGCGTGCATGCACGTATGCATGTCATGCACATGTGTGGTACTGGGGGTCCAACCCAGGGTCATTGTACCTCTGATCTACACCCAAAGCTCTATTTTATTAATTTATTTATTCATGGTACTAGGGGTTGAACCCTTGTGGGGAGCCATTAAGGTTTTCCCCTAAAAGGATACTGCTGACTGTCCTTTGCCCAGAGTCAATAAGTTTTGGGGTCATGGAAAGTTCAAGGTCTACGAGAAGCTCAGGTGGGATTGATTGACTTGACTGTTAGGTGCACAGGTGGTGACAGCACGAGGGTTGATTGACCTGGAGCTGTATATATAGGATGAGAGTGATAAACCCGGATCGGTCAGTAGAGATATCGATCCGGGCGTGTACTGGCGATCCTTCCATGATAGAATTAAATATTCTTAGCTGGGCGTGGTGACACATGCTTGTAATCCCAGCATTCAGGAGGCTGAGACCCGAGGATCGCAGTTCACAGACAGCCTCAGCTACCTAGTGAGGCCCTCTGCAACTCACTAAGACCCGATTTCAAAATAATAAAGAATAAAAAATAGGGCAGGGGGTGTAGCTCAGAGGTCGAATGCCCCTGAATTCCATCCCCAGACCCTCAAAAAATATTCTTTGAATCAAATTCTTAGAATTGAATTATTTTTATCCTCACTGTTCTCTTTGGAACCCGTACTTTTGCCAGCTGGCTCTGGCAAACCCAGGGCATTCTTTCTCTGAGCTCCATCCCCAGCCTTTTTATTACTTTTTTGAAACAGGGTCTTGAGCCTGGCATGGTGGCACAAGCTTGTAATCCCCGCGCTTGGGAGGCGGAGACAGGAGGACTGCACTGGTTCAAAGCCAACCCTGCTGGCTTAAGAGATCCTGTTTCCAAAAAAAAAGTATAAAATAGGTCAGGGAGTGTAGCCCGGAGGTAGAAGAGCTTCCAGTACCACCAAAAAAAAAAGCAGGGTCTTGCTAAGTTGCTGGGGCTGACCACAAACCTGGAATCTTCCTGTCTCAGTCTCCTAAGTAGTGGGATTACAGGTTCGTTGGCCTCTGTGTGTGTGTGTGTGTGTGTGTGTGTGTGTGTGTGTGTGTGTGTGTGTGTGGTGACACAATGACTTGGGAATTCTGGGTGAGGAGTGACAGCCTGAAGAGCAGAGAAGGCTTGGATAAGAAAGGGTGCCCATCCCCAACGGATCCTTACCTCCTCTCAGACTCCCCTGGCAAATAATTTTTCCCTACCTCAGGGGATTGAATCATTACATTTGAGGCCCTGCCAGAGTGGAGCTGGAGGTGGGAACTGGGGAGTCACCAGTCCTGGCTGTGGCTGGGAGTAGGTATAGCCCTGCTCCTGAGGCCCCTGTAGCTCTCATGGGCAGGTTGAGGCAGAATGGTGTGCCATGACCAGGGGTGACCAGTGTGTGGAGCAGGCCTGGACATAAATAGTCCTCTCCTCACTTCCTCTGCCACCCTCCCCACCCAGGATTAGCTGTTAGTGTACTCAGGAATCGCTTCTGTCTTCCCAAGTTTCCTGAGGCTGGCAGCACAGCCTCATCTTCCCCAGCCCCCCATCTGGTTCAGGGCTGGACGTGGGCTGGCCCTGTTGGTTGTGGAGAGAAAGAATCAGAGGCCAGTTCTGGGGTTGGCAGTGGCAGTCTCAGCTGAGAAAAAAAATGGAGGTTGTAGCCAGGAACACAGGAGAGGCTCTGGCCATTCCTGGGCCTAGGAACCTCTCCGAGGAGGACGAGTATACAGTCCCCGTTATTCTAAAGGCTGCTTCTTTCAGGCAGGAACCAGCATCTAACCAGGAAGGAACCAAACAAGGAAGTAAGCGAGGAGGGACTGGGAACATGGCAAGTCAGTATGGTACGGGCGGTGGGCACAGACTCTGGTGTCAGGGATGCTAGGACTCAAACTCGGCTCCTTCTTCAATCAGCTGGGTGATCTTAGACAAGCCTCTACATCCTCCTGAATGTTTCCCCCTTATGTGAAGTGGGAGTTGTGAAACTCATTTCAAAGGGGTGTGAAAAGGAAAACATCAAACATGGGTTCATAGATCATTGGCACATGGTGGGCACTCAGTAAGCAGCAGACTGCTTTCTCTGTTCTGGTGGCTTAGAGGGCATTTCAGGGAACCTAACCTCCCAGCTCAACTATTGATGTGTCCTTGTACCTTGTTCTTATCTCTCCTTGTTTATACCCCAGCCCAGGGTCCAGCTGGGAGTAAAGGAACTCTCCACAGCTCTTGCTCTTCTCTATCCATCCAGAGCCATCTCAACCAGGAGGCACTGTCTCTGCAGGTAGGAGGGGCTCAGTTTCTTTCTGTTAATTTTCTGGAAAACAGAGACCCGCTCCACAAGCCACAGAGATCATTAGAGTATGCAGGGGGAAACTCAGTAGTGCAATCTCCCATTTAGTGAGATAATGGACATGAAACTATATATGAATGGTGGAGCACTTTAGGGAATCTTGCTTACCTAATTATCTTGATAAAGAAAGAGCAGGGAGACTTTCTATCCTTGGCAGTTCTGAAGCCAACCCCCAACCCAGATCTTTCTTGAGTTCTTTCCCAACCTCCTCACACCGGGCGGCAGCTCTTGCCAAAGACACGCCTGTCTCAGTTACAGTGCTCAAATGCATGTGCCAAGCTCGCATGTGCCAGGCTTGCATGCTCCGGTTAGGAGTTCCTGGTTTGTCCCAGGCGCCCGCAGTGTTATGGAAGACCAGCAGGAGGAGATATTAGCACGTGGGTGCGTCTGCTGGGGTCCAACCAGCAAGAGTGGATCCGACCAGGAGGGTCTGAGCCATGGGATTGAGCCAAATTATAAGCAAAGAGGCGAGGAGGGGCGGAGAGAATGGGCCAGGGCTGGGAGACAAAGACCCAGATGGTGAGGCCAGGAGAGGCTGGAGTCCGGCATCTCCAAACTAGGATGCCCACTTTTGGTTTTTAAAAGGCTCCTGCCCTGCGACTTTTCATCTTGAGCTGTCTATTTCTTTCTTTTTTTTTTTTTTTTCTTCTTGGTGCTGGAGATCGAACCCAGAGTTTTGTGTATGCTAGGCAATCGCTGTGCCACTGAGCAGTACCCTCAATCTCCCTTGCTGTCTTTCTTTATCGAGCCGCTCTCTTATCCCCGCTTGTCCATCCAGAGGCCTCGCTAACACCTTCAGACAGGACAGGACTCTAAATCTGTGCTCCAGGAGCCCTACAGAGGTCCCCCTCAAAGCTGAGATTCTGAAGGCCTGGTCTCCAGATGCAAATAACTCGTTTTCTCCTTCGGACCTGGTACTTTTTCCGAGTCTCCAACCACACAGGGCTATTGCTTTTGTTATGATCCGTGCAAACAGAAGGTGCATTTCATGCACATCAAGGGCAGGAGGAAAGCCCACCAGAACCTAACGGGAGAAGACGTTACTGGGGGCAAACCGGCTGTCCTTGCCACAGAAGTGGGCGCGGAGCAGGACTTCAGGGAGTGTATGTGTGTGTGTATGTGTAAAAAGAGAATGATGAAGTACTGTACTTTCCTGGGCTACTTGGGACAGGGTTCGCTGGCCGAGGTCAGTGGGCTGGGGTGTGGATCAGACGTGAGGGGAGGAAAGCAGGCCCGCAGCTCTAAAGAAGCGCCAACTTCCCACGGGCAGAGCGCTCTGGGAACGCGACTGAGCGGGACCCAACCCTAACCGCAGGAGCCGCACAATTCAGATTGGTGCCATCGAGAGCGCGGCGTCCTTAAGAGCTTCTCGAAACCCCGCCCCCTTCCTGCTTTGGGGGGCGTGGTATGGGGCAAGGACCCCATCACAGCGCTTGCTATTGGCTAGGAGGAGCAGGGTTGGCCCTGCGTTCGCCTGAGCAGGGGAGTAGACAGCTCAGCGACAGCGGAGGGAGTCTATGCGCGCTGGACAGCAGTGGGAGGTGTGTGAGGCTCGCTCTGGCCGCAGACCCTGGGGCTCAATCGCCGGGGCGCTAGGACTCGGCGATTGGCCTGCCGGGCCACCCGGCCGAGGCTTCCGAGGCGTAATCTGATGGGACTGGTTCGCTCGGCAGCGTTTCCCCGCTCTTTTAAGTACACTGAGCGCGGCCCGCGCTGAAGTAGACACTGTCGGGGGGCGCGCAGCCCGGAGTCCCAGTGTGGCCCGTAGGAACGGAGCCCGTGCCAGGGCGACCCAGTCGGGAGCCTGGGGACCAAGCTCGTGTTGTGGGGAGAACCTCACTTCTTTCCAGGGGCGCCAATCCCAGGACGGTCGAGGCGTCGGGGCAGCTACCGAGTCCTCCGCGGGGAGACCCCGTCGGGGAGAGGGAGCGCAGTCCCAAACAGTCTCGGGGAGCCGAGAGGAATCAGGCGAGATCACCCGGGGGCGCAGAGCCCCCGTCGCGCCTCGTGCGGCGGAGAGGCCAGGGAAGCGAGCCCTCGGAGGCCGCAGCTCATGCCCGGGTTGGGGGCGCCTGCCCAGTGAATCCTCCTGGCCGGCCGGGCGAAAAAGAGCGACACCGAAGCCGGCGGGAGGGGAGCACTTCAAGGCCGGCGGCTGCGGAGGATGGGCGCCTGAGTGGCTCCGAACACAGAGCGGCACGGGAAGGCGAGGCGAGCTTTGCTGAGGAGGCGCCAGGGGATCCCGAAGTGCAGCCTGCCCCCGGGAAGATGGCCCGGCCTGGGCAGCGTTGGCTCGGCAAGTGGCTTGTGGCGATGGTTGTGTTGGCGTTGTGCCGGCTCACCACGCCGCTGGCCAAGAACCTGGAGCCGGTGTCCTGGAGCTCTCTTAACCCCAAGTGAGTAACTTATCTGCTCTGGTCCCTGGGGGTGGGAGGCACTCTTTCGGGGTGAGGCCGCGCGCCCCCGAGTGCGCGTGGGGAGGTGTTCAGAGGGAGGAGCGGCGCCCCATTTTGTCTCCTGCTTTTTCCAGTGTTTTCTTGCCGGGCAGGCGGGGCAGGGAGCGGCGGGATGGGGTGGGGGCACTAGGCTGGGTTGTGACCCCTGGGCGTCCCAGCCCTGGCCTCCGCACGTCCGGGATCAAGTCGAGATGGTTCGCACCAGACAGAGCTAGAGAGTCGGGGCGTTCGAGAGCGCACCCGAGAACTGGGTGGGGGCAAGAACGCAGTCCCCTCCGGGGCCCCTGGGACTGTGGTATTTTTCGCCCAGAGCTGCTCCGGGAACAAGCTTGACCTGGGCGAGGGACGAGGCCGGAACGCAGGTTCCTTATTTGCTCAGCAGTGGGGGGAGCGAGGCGCGGGACCCGGTGCCTGGGGCGGGTGGCAGCGCCTGCATCCCCACTCTGGCTTCTCCCGTTTTCATTTCTCTTTCTTCCCTGTTTGCTTCCCTGGCTTTTTGCTTTGCCGTCTCTTCTTGTCTCCCCCCTCCTTTCTCCCTGCCGGGGCGGTAGAAAGGCGGGCGCCGCTCCCAGGCTCACAAAGGCGGCGGGTGGAGAGGGGCGGAGTGGGAGCGGGTTTGTTTGAGGGGGGGTTTCGATCTCGCGCCCGTCGGGGGTCCAATGGAGCCGGCGGCCGAGCTGCTTCTAGGGCCTGCCGGGTGGAGAGTGGCAGCAGAGCCGGTGAGGGAGGTGGGTGGTGAAGGAGCGATTCCTGCCCAGACAGGTCGGGTTGGCCCCCTACTCCATGTCCCCCAGATTGAAGAGCCTTGTTTGGCTTTCTCCAATGAGTTGGAAGGGCAGCAGTAGAAAGGAAATCCTTTCTTTTCTTTCTTCTTCCTTTCACAACTCTCCCCCCACCTCGAAACAACATACACACCTTTCAGGGCGGTGGCCCAGTGGCTCCTGGGCTGTTAGTGGGGAGTTGCTAGGGCTGTTGTGGTGACCTCTGGACCTTTTTGTATCTTTTTGTATCTTTTGGTGTCCAGGACCCGAGTCAAAATCACTCCTCTTTCCTGTTTTCTGGAGGTCCCAGCAGTGTGTGGACAACTAAGCCTAGTGGGGAAACTGGGGGAGGGGGCTTGGCCTGCCCCAATCCAATTCTGTATCTGGAATGTCTTCCTGTCCACTCTTGCTGGACTCCCCACTAACTTCCCAGGCTCCTGCCTGCTTTGGCCTCTTGGGTCCTAGAGGTGATGTATCTCTCAGCCCCAGAGCTTCTTTAGTTCTCTTTTCCTTGGATTAAGGTAGGGTTCTTATTTCTGGTCGCAGGGATGGCAAAACCAGGATCTGGGAGGAGTACTCTGCTTTAGTACCAGGAAAGGGACTGGTAAGATTTTTTCCCCTTATCTAGAAGCCAGTTTGGTGTAGTGCTCTCCTAACCGCAGAGGCTCAAAGTGATCTGGGGACCCTGGGCCGTCGGTCTGGTGAGGTCTGGGAGGTGGAGGTTGTGTGAAGTACCCAGATTCCCCCTTTAAAGGTGAAGCCTGGAAATGCTCTCTTGAGCTTAGAGAGTTGAAATCCTCCTGGGGTAGCCCATCCTAGGGGCTCATGGGAGTGACCTAATTGCTCTCTCGGGTCTCTAACCAGAGATTGCATGCAGCTCCACAGCTGGAAAGGAGCCCTCCTGCAGAGTTGGGGGTGCTGGGAAAAACAAGATCTGTCTGAGCTTCCTTCCCCCTTTTACATATTGAGACTTTAGTGCTCTGCACCGGCTTATGGGTTTGAGAAGGTCAGACCCATTTGGCACCCCCTACTCATCTGCCTTAAGCTAAGTGCAAGTGGCCTGGGGTAGGGATGGGGGTGGCCACAGACTCAATAGAACCTGCCCACATTCTGTCCTGTAATCAAGTGGACCCTGCGAATGGTTCGGGACTACGTCTGGAGCACTCCCCCCCACCCCCAGTTCTAGCTATGTTCTGGGATTTGAAATGCAGCTGCCGGCTGCGTGTGTCAGTGCAGATTATTGGGCGGGGGGCAGAAAGACAGAAGGGAGGCACTGCCCTCTGCTTGACTAGGGCTCTGGGGGTTGCCTCTGCCACCCGCCCAACCTGCAGGCTGCCACCGCCTTTCAAATAAACAGTCCCTCTCTGCCCTGTCTCTCTCCCTTACCTCCTGCTTGAGTTCTCCCTCTCTGGCCAGGCCGAGTCACTCTCCCTCTCACACCCTCCGTGAACAGTACTCACCTCCCCTCTCCAGCCAGGCTTGCCTGCTCTCCCTCTTTCTCACACTCCCTCTCACTCTTAGTCACTCTCTGCCTCTTTTTCTCAAGTCCTTTTGTTTCTCACACATGCCCGTGCTCTCCATAGCAGGCTCATTTTCTCTCTTCCTTCCTCTCTTCCTTGCCTGGCTTTTGGTCTCTTTCCTCAGTCCTGTTGGGAGCTGGCAAATCCACCCCCCAAAAAAAATCCCAGCGCCTATAAACCCTGCTTAATTGCTTCCTCCTTGGGAAAAAAATCAAAATAAAGGACGGGGCTGGGGGTCTGCTTCCAGGTTCCAGGGCACACACAGCCTCAGCCTTGACTGAGAAAGGGAGCCCTAAAGGCCAGCACAAGTCTTCCAGCCTCTCCCAAATAGGTGCTGGAACCTTCAGGGGAGGTAGAAGCCAGGTGGTGAGGGCTGCTGCTTTCTAGGCCCCTCCTAACAGATCCACCCCAAGAGTGCAGGGTAAGGAGATGGTTTTGGTTCTGTTAGAGTTTGGTAGAAACTAGAGCCCAAAGCATACCCAAATGGGGGGCTGCGGTCTACACGTTCCCTCCCCCAGCCTCCCCCCTCCCTAGACCTTAGGGCAGCCGGCAGGCCTCACACTTGAGTCTTCAGCCAAGTCCAGCTGCTGCAGTTCCTTCTCTCAGTCCCGTTCTGACCCCTTCCTGCCCCCCACTCAGGTTCCCCCACCTCCAGGGAGTGGGAATGTGCCTGAGATCACATTACAGAACCTTCTCTTACAAGGGGGTGGGGGTGGGGTGGGGTTCAGCTTGGCATGCAGGACTCTTGACTCCAGCATGGGTGGGGGCAGCTGCAGACCCCAACCCAGGCCTTGCCTGCCACAAGCCAAAGATTTGGTCCCAGCCCCCTCACAGCTGTTCTGGTTCGCGGTCCTGGGGAGGCCCGCTCAAGGGGCCCCTTCCTGGGGTGGCTAGAGACCTGACCTCTTCTACTCTGTGGCTGATTGGCCACAGGTGGGGGCCCAAGAGAGATGGCAGCCTAGCAGTTCCTAAAATTCCCTCTCTGTCCCCACCCAGGGCAGCAGGCAGCGGGACAAAGGCAAGGAGGGCCCTGGAGGACAGCTTGAGAACTGAGTCCAGGGTTCCCTTTCTCTCCTCAGGCTCTCTGTTGCCTCCCCAGGTGAATGGGAATGGGTGGGCCCTAGATTCTGTGGCACATCACTGTCTTCTGGGGTCAGGACTATGAGAAGAGTGGGTTAGCCAGGAGGCTGCTGGTTGCCATGGGAATCCCACGTTTGAAGGGGGGGAGATGCCCACAAGCTGCATTCTGGGATCTTGGCTCTGTGGATAGTAGAAGACCCTCCTGGGCGTGTTTCTGTGGTAGTGGTTTGGGGTCTGGGTGGCAAGAGTGTATGCACTTTCAGTTCTCTACTTCTAAATGATAACTGTGGTTGGCATGCTAACTAATAGACCGGCAGCACCTTGCTCTTTACAACACATTCTCATACATGATCTCATCGGATGCTCCCACGGCCCTGGGAAGTAGGTATTGGCCCCATTTTCCAGATAAGGAGACAAATGCCCAGAGAAGGGAAGTTACTTGCTGGAGATCAGTTGGTGGCTTGTCTAAAGGGACAGAGCTGAGTTAAGTGCTATTTTTTCCACATCGCCCTGCTGCCTTGGAACGCAAGAGACAACAGGAATTCAAGGTGAGGTTTGGGAAGAGGAGTTGGCTCCCTGCTGCCCCTGAGTTCCCCTCTCACCTCACAGGTGTGCACAAATCTGCCCTTGTGACTCAGGCTCTGCCTGGGTAAGGTGAGCAGTGCTCCAGCTTCCTCATTTAACTTTTCTAGGCCTACCTCCAAGGGCAGCCTGCTCCAGCAACCTGAATCAGAGGCAGCCAACACACTGCATGCTCCCCCACCCCATCTCCCAGTAGCTCCTTTGGTTCCTCTCTGGGCAGGAATTTCTCTTCTTCTCAGGAACCCTGTACAAAGCAGAGAATGGGAGGGAGTTCAGACCCCCAAGTGGGTGCTATTGGCCAGCTAGAGCCGTCTGGGGCAGAGGAGAGGGCATAGTTCACATAGGTGGGGAGGGTGACTTCCTCTGGGACTTCTGGCTTCCTTGCCTCCGACAGAGCTGTGTGTGTGCCAGGACCCAGCTGCTGTTCCTGCCCACCCACGCCTGGGCGGGCACTGCTGGGACACGCCAGGCCTGCTCCTGCTGCCTCGGGGGCTGGGTGGAGCTGGGGGAGTGAAAGAGGAGCCTTTAATTTGGGGGCTCCCCACCCTTGCTGGGATGAGAGCAGACTTGAGCTCTGGCCCGGGGTCTGTCCTACACCACCAGACTTGCCACCCTGGGGGTTGTAGGTACTTTAGTATTGGGGTCACTAAATTAAGGTTGTGGCTTGTGTCTTCTTCCAAGCTTGGATTTGCATGACCTGAGATCTGCTCCCTTTTCGGCCACTCTCTAACCACAGGTTGCCAGAGTCTGTGGGAAGGGTGGGAGGGAAGGAAGTATAGATCTGGTAGGACTTGGGTAGCTTTCTGGGCATGACTGTCCCAGCTGCAAGCTCTCCCTCTGTAGATCATGAGGGTAGAGAAGCCTCATCTGGACAAAAGATGCATGGAGTGGAAGGGGCCAGAGGGCCATTGGTTTCTGACTCATCTAGAGCCTTGGGGGCTACTGTCCCAAGATCTTCCAGGCTTTTAATGTCCCAGGATTCTTTTGAGCAGTCCTTGCAGTACTTTTAAGCCCCAGAGAAAGGTTAAAGAAGCAATTTGGGATAGGGTGAAGGGGAAGAGAGCAAACCATAAGACAGGAGCTAGAATAGTTCTGACTGCCTCCCCCAAGTCCTTTTACTCCCTGGGGTGACTCCCTGGGGTCCCAGGGCTATCCGAGGCTAGAGAAGGAAAGCTTCAGGAGTTACCATGGCGACCTGCTTCAGGCTTCCTGCTGGGCCATGTCAATCCCCTTATTTTCCAGAAAAGGGCTTTGTCTGGGGGTGGCCCCAGGCAGGAAAGATTGGATTGATGTTGAGGGAAGTAATAGTTTTCAAAGGGTGGGGAATAAAAAATATAACTTAAAATTTCTTCCTCCTCTTCTCCTACCCCTATTCTTAACCTGGTGAGAAAAAGAAGACTCTAAGGTCCCCCTGAGTATGCCTAGCTTTGTACCAGGTTTGAGGCTTCATTTTCACTTGCTACATGCCCATCCCTTGTGATCACTCACCTTTTTCTTCAGCTTCTCACAGATGAAGTTTGCCCTGTGTGGGGGGTACTAAGGAGGTACCAGTATGGGGGATCAGAGTCAGGGACATCGAGTCTCATCAGGCTCTCTGCCTTCCACACTTTAGGGGAAGGTGAGTTTCCTACTGCCAGCTGCTATGCAAATGAGCCAATGAATATTTATGAAGTTTCCTGTTCACTGAGGTTGGAGAGACTCTGAGGGCTGTTGGGGGCAACAGTCCTCTCCCCTTATCCCTCATCATGTAGACATCTGTTTCCTCGTTGTCCCTCAATAGCTGCAAGCCCTTTTCTATGCTGAGACTCTGGTGCCTGGTTGATAGTAAGAGACTGCACTGAGGCAGGCAAGTCTCCTTGTTGAGTTAGCCAGAGCTATGTGATCAGAAAGGCGAGCTGGCCTGTCCCCTTTTCTGTGTCCTCTGTGTAGCCATTGGGTGTTACCAGCCAACAATTTAGGCCCTCTTTGACCTCTAGAGGTTACCACCCTGGGTAGGTGTAAGCCCCTCGAGTTGCCTTTGAGCACCTGTTTCCATGGGCACATTCATCTTGTCATTCATTCCCCCATGAGGCAGGCTCAGTAGGTCTCTAACATCACTTTGAGTTATAAGATGTTTAGAAATTGTCTATGCCTGCCATCAGGACAGAAGCAGTGCGAGCACTGGGGAATGTGAAGTTGAGAAATATAGATGCTTTGGTGAAACTCATAGGATTTGCGTGGTTTGGAGCACGGGGGTTTTTCCTCTCAAAATGTTTATGGGGGCCAGGCGTGGTGGCACACACTTGTAATCCCTGCGCTTGGGAGGTGGATCACGCAGGGAGGAGGATCACGCAGGTTCGAAGCCAGCCATGCTGGCTTAGGAGACCCTATTTCCAAATAAAAATATTTTAAAAAAATAGGTCTGGGAGTGTAGCCCGGAGGTAGAAGGCTTTCCAGGAACCCCAGTACCACACACAAAAATTGTTTATAGGGGCTTACATCCCATGTTTCTCTGGGTTTTACTCTCCTACACATCAAGATGACAGCCCCTAGCTTGGTGGAGT
This sequence comes from Muscardinus avellanarius, assembly GCF_963383645.1. Taxonomy (NCBI): domain Eukaryota; kingdom Metazoa; phylum Chordata; class Mammalia; order Rodentia; family Gliridae; genus Muscardinus; species Muscardinus avellanarius. Next base: position 107,694,840 of record NC_137792.1, read on the forward strand.
ATCACTTGACATAGTGAGCTGTTTCTCTTCATCCACTTGATCAATTCCCCCTCAGTGCAGTGTCATTTTCCTCCCTTGGATGAGGACACAGGTTCAGGAATGTGAAGGATGGCATTTGCCTAGAGCTATCTTGTAGGCCCTCGCTTGTCCCCACTGTCACGGGCCCTCAGGAAGTGTTACTACTCTCTTTCCAAATGATTGTACCAGACTCTGAACTGTTCTTCACCAGCACAGCTGGGTGATGCTGCCAGCTTTATTCTCTTTAAGCACTGTCTTCAGCCCTCTATCATCCTTCCTGTTAAAGGGTCTTTCCCCAGTGAGGCATAACCATCACTGCTTGTTGTGATCCTCAAGGCCTTTTGGTCTGGCTCTGTTTGATCTACTTCACCTCTTTTGTTCCTCTCTACCCTCTCCTAGCCAAAATGGCCCAGTGTCTGACTTGGCTTTTGTGTCCTAGCCCCTACTGTGCACTCTCACTGTGTTGACTTTTTATTCACCCAGGACGCACCTTTCTATGGAACCATTTCTGGCCATCCTGGTCAGATGAGCCATCTTTTCTTCTCATCACCTCCAGCCCTGGGTGATACACCATCATCACATGTAACCTATCAATAGCCTTGGGCCGTCTTTTGCCACAGTGTGGGCCATGTATTTTTCTGGGCTAAATCAGACAGTAAAGTCCTTGACCATGGGGCCGTGTCTTCTCTTCCTATTTCCAGCCCAAGAAACAAGACTGGGCTCATGGGTATTTAGTGGTAATATCCGATCTCCAGCTTCTTGGCAGATTATTTGTAAGAAGGATCCCAACATGTTGAGTGCCTCCTGTGTGTTGGGTACACTATATATGCTGCCTCATCTCCCTTCTACAACCTGGGAGGTAGGGGATCTTAGCACCCCCCCCCCCCGGTTTACCAGTGAAGAAACTGAAGCTCAGCCCACTCGTCCAAGGCCACAGTGCTAGTAAGAACCTGACTTTGCAATTTGATTCCAAAGTCTATGTTCTTCTCCTACACAGCTCTGCCTTGCTATCAGCTCTAGCCTGCCCAGGCTCCATAGACCAGCAGTGCTCTACTTTCTATGTGCTTGGGCAAGGACAGAGTTGAATGAATAGGTGGCCCTGGATAGCTGGACTTCCCTGTTACGCTTCAACACCTGGCCTTTTGATTAGAGCACAAACCCTCACTCATATAACATTTCTCAATCTCTTTCAGGATATGGAGGTGAGGGGTTAGCACACAAATGGGTGGGGTTCCCGGGTCCTAGCTTTATATGATCTAATGTCCTTGGTGGATCCCTTCTCCCCTTCCTCAATTCTTCTTAGGAATGAGACTAGTAGTTTGGTGATTTGGCGTTATGGGGGTGGAGGCGGGGAGGTCACCAGTAGGACACTGTGGAGCTGCACCTGCCAAGAGACTGAGACCATCCTCCTTTGGCTCCGGCAGTGCCTATTCCTCTCTCTTTATTAGGCCCAAGATTAACAAGAATCGTGGGTAAGACAAGGGTCCCAGATAAGTTGTACTCCCCCAGCCTTTGACTGGGAGCTGCAGGGGTGGTGGTAAAGACAAGTGTGGGCTTGCTGTGTGTGTGTGTGTGTTTGTGTGTGTGTGTGTGTGTGTGTAGGAGAAAAGGTAGCAGTAGCCGTAAAAGGATGTGAGTGTGTTGTGATGGGGATGGGGGCCAGGAGTCTAGGGTTACCACCTCCTGGCAGCCCAAACCTGGCACCTTGGTACCTAGCCCATTTGGCCACGTCAGCCCCCTGCGGAAATGCCACATTAGGACAAAGGGCTCCCCCAGCCAGGCAGTGCCCCACCCTGCCAAGCACTCAGAGCCTGGCAGCCTTGCCCATGGGCCACCCCTTCCACACCCTGCTGGCAGTGTGATTCTCTCTCCCCACCCCCAGCCTGAGCATGGAGGTAGGGCAGAAAACCTACTCTCACCGTCTTCACCCAGGATGCCCAACCTGGCCCTCATTGCCCACTACCCCGGTTCTGGGATGACCTAAGTCCCCACAACCCTTAGGCTAACCATCTCTGTTCTTTGCAGGTTCCTCAGTGGGAAAGGACTGGTGATCTACCCGAAGATTGGAGACAAGCTGGACATCATCTGCCCCCGAGCAGAAGCAGGGCGGCCCTATGAGTACTACAAGCTCTATCTGGTGCGACCAGAGCAGGCAGATACCTGCAGCACCGTGCTTGACCCCAACGTGCTAGTTACCTGCAACAGACCAGAACAGGAAATCCGCTTTACTATCAAGTTCCAGGAGTTCAGCCCCAACTACATGGGCCTGGAGTTCAAAAAGTACCAGGATTACTACATTACCTGTGAGTTCCCATCCATAGCCTGGCTCTCTCCCCTCCTGCAGCAGAGGGAGCTTCTATGCAGTGCAGTGATTTTGCATACAGTTCAGGCCCTGCACTTTGAAGGCATGCTCCCCTCTGAGCCTGGCCTTGAAATTCTGTCGCCAACATTCTCTGTGTGGCCTGCTGCCAGCTTGTTTGGCTCCAAGGATTTGGGTGGGAGCAGCCTCCGATTTGAGTTGTTCTCTCTTCTTTGTCCACCTAAGATCTTCTCTTGGGAAGGGCAGAATTAGCAGGGCCATTTGGGATCAGCCAGCTCATCTGCCATTTTTCTTCTCAGGAAAGTGGGCCCCATGAGATGAACAGGCTTCTTATCTTAGATCACACAGGGAGTTCGAGATAGGATTAGGACTCCAGTCCGGTTGTCTTGACCCCTAAACTAGAATTCCTTCTGGTCTATGTAGAAGCCTTTCTCATTATGCCATTTCTAATTGCTTTGTCTCTGAGGATTTTTTTCCCCAGTGAGAGGTCACCCCTTTGTGTTTCCCCTTAGAAAAGAGGGGCCAAAGCCAGACATGGTGATGCAGGCCTATAATCCCCATATTTGGGAGTCTGAGACAGGAGAATCGCAGGTTTCAGGCCAGCTTCAGAACTCTGTTTTTAAAACAAAAAAATTTAAAAAGGGCTGGGGGTATAGCTCTGTGGTAGATCACCCCTGGTTTCAATCCCAAGGCCACCAAAGAGGGGTCTAAACTGGTCCTGAGAGAGGCATAGCACCCCTGGAATAGGGACTCAGCCTGACTGGTCTGGGCTACTCCCCTCCTAGGGGGAAGGAGAGAAGTAGAAAGGTTTATGGGCCGGTTGGAATTGCTTGCCCCTCTCTCCCAGTTCTGTTCTTGTTGGTTGAGGCAGCACTGCGTTTCTAGGAAATACTCTAATCAACTTCCTCTCTTCCTCCCCTTTCTGACGTCTCTGGTTTGTTTCTGCAGCGACATCTAATGGGAGCCTGGAAGGGCTGGAGAACCGGGAGGGAGGTGTGTGCCGTACACGCACCATGAAGATCATCATGAAGGTTGGCCAAGGTGTGTGCTCAGGGCAAAGGCCCAGTTAGGCCTCTAGAACACATATTCCTAGCTGTCTGGGAGGGTTTTGGAAGAAGGGGGACACTAGGGTTAGAATAGCTGAGGTCTGCTATTCAGGCCATTGTTGGCCCACTCAAGATGGCTGGCAGGGCCCTCCCTCTCACTTGTCCTTTCCCTACCTTCAGATCCCAATGCTGTGATGCCTGAGCAGCTGACTACCAGCCGGCCCAGCAAAGAGGCAGACAACACTGTCAAGACGGCCACACAGGCCCCTGGTCGGGGTTCCCAGGGCGACTCTGATGGCAAGCATGGTAAGCAGACAGAGGTCTCTCCCAGAGGCTGGGCCCACCATGAAATGTGCCATGAATCTCTGGCAAATGCAGATGGCAGTGGGAACCCCAAAAGCTTCTTCATCCAAGCTGGGCGTGGTGGCGCACGCTTGTAAGCCCAGCATTCGGGAGGCTGAAACAGAAGGATCATAGTTCGCAACCAGCCTCAGCTACTTAGGCCCTCCGCAACTCAGTGAGACCCTGTTTCCAAATGAAGAATAAATAGTAGGGCTGGTGGTGTAATTCAGCGGTAGAATGCCCCTGGGGTTCCAGCCCCAGTACCGCAAAAAGGAAAAGAGAAAAAAAGAGAAAAAAGCTTCTTCTACTCCAAGGTGGCACCATTTGGGCCTGGGTCATCTGTGTCATTTGCGTTACCTCCCTGGGGCTGACTGAGTCTCCCCTCTTTTCCCCCTTTCTCAGAGACTGTGAACCAGGAAGAGAAGAGTGGCTCAGGCACAAGTGGGGGTGGCAGCGGGGACCCTGACAGCTTCTTCAACTCCAAGGTGGCACTGTTCGCGGCCGTCGGTGCCGGCTGTGTCATCTTCCTGCTCATCATCATCTTCCTGACGGTTCTACTACTAAAGCTGCGCAAGCGGCACCGCAAACACACACAGCAGCGGGCGGCCGCCCTGTCGCTCAGTACCCTGGCCAGTCCCAAGGGGGGTAGTGGCACGGCGGGCACTGAGCCTAGTGACATCATTATCCCCTTACGGACTACAGAGAACAACTACTGCCCCCACTATGAGAAGGTGAGTGGGGACTATGGGCATCCGGTCTACATCGTCCAGGAGATGCCTCCCCAGAGCCCAGCGAACATCTACTACAAGGTCTGAGTGCCCGGCGTGGCCTCGGACCCAAGGGACAAACGGCCTGGACCGGACCTCTCCTTTCTCTCCCATGCCCCTCCCCTCGCCAGCTGTGCCCACCTTTGTATTTAGTTTTGTAGTTTCTTGGCTTTTGTAATCCCCCTTTTTCCCCTGCCCCCTGGGCTTTGGAGGGGGGTGCTTTTGCCCCCAACCCCCATGCTCTTGTGCCTTACCCCTCTGGCCAGGCTTCTGGGCTCTCTGGGGGTACCCTTTCTCAGAGGGTAGGGTTGGACGCTGATAGACAGCAGATAGGGGATGGCCCCCTGGCCCTGCCCACTCCCTCGCCCCCTTCCCCCTTCCCAGGACAGCTCGTCCACTATCATCACTGTTTTTTTATGCTTTTGTGTTCATTTTTTTAGTTGTCAACTCATTTTCATCTGTGTTTTTTTAAGAAAAATGGAAAAATGTACAAATCAGCCCCGTGCCAGGCTTTCTGAGCCTGGCCTGACCCAGTATAAGAGGGCCTGGGGCATGATGTGGCCAGCCAGGAAGCATAGGATGGCATTTCTTTTATAGACTCCTTGGTATTTCAGGGGGGGTGGGGAAGGGCAGGCCAGGCTGTTCCTGCCCAGGAGGGAAGAGGAGAGTGCTATTGTGTGAGGTGTCCTACCCTCCCCTCCCGACCCTCCTTCAAAGCTGATCCTGGCAATGGGGTAGTGGCTGCCATCCTTCCACCAAAAAGAAAAAAAAATCTCTTCCTTGTGGGATTCTTGGGCATCTCCTGCCTCCCTCACTCTCACGGTAATTAATGTCTTAATTGGCTGTTGCCTGGGGAACAGGAGAGCTGCTGCAGGCAGATGACCTCATGGGGGGTGGAGGGAGGTGAGGTGCCCAGGTGGCTATTTGCCCTGCAGAGCTGGGAGTTCCCCCCCCCACCGCCCTGTTCTCTCCTCACCTTTGGCTTGGTGGGGAAACAGAGGGTCAGGGTGGAGACCTGAGCATGTATGAGTCCAGTTGGCCTGCTCCTTTTTTGGGCCCTAGCACAGGCAGGTGGGTACGTCCACCTGACCCAGCTCCCACTGCTCCCTGCCCCCCACACACACACAGTCTTGGGCTTGGGCCTGGAAACAGACACAGAAAGAGGCTTTCCAGGGCTGGGCCAGCCCACTGTGCACTTTGACCCCCCTCCCCTAGCTCCTTGCCAGCACGGCTGCTAACAGACTGCCACTCAGAGTGTGCCTTGTGGCCACTCCCAGAGTGGCAATGGATGGAGCCGGGCCTTATACCATCCACCTCCACACTGCCTCCTGGCCAGCTGCCCACCCCAGTGCCAGGTAGGAGAGGGAGCAGAACAGCCAGCCCCTTCCAGGTGGCACTCGGAAGGGTGTTTTTGTTTTTGTTTTTGTTTCTGTTGCCATTTGTGTAAATACTAGTCTTTTTGGAAAAAATAATGTAAAGATGTTTTGTATAAACTCTGAATTATTTTCTTGTTGCTTTTTTCTTAGAAAAATGAGAACTAAAAAAAAATTAACCACATGGAAAAATGAGTGTAAAATGGTGTCATGATGTTGGGGAGTGGAGTGTGTGCACGTGCGTTCACATGTGTTTGTATGCATGCACATGTATGTGTGAGTTTCCTGTGCCCACACCACAGGTGATGGGACAGGTATAGAAAGAGGGTGGTTGTCCTAGTCTAGCAAGGTGTTTCAGGTGTCCTATCCTCCCACACTTAGGTTTCTCTCCCTCTTTTCTTTCTGTCCTAGAGCCTAGGACTATTTACCACCATTCATTCTGTCACCTCTGTGGCACAGGCCATGGGCATGTGCTGCATCTGGCACCAGGCTCAGCTAGGGAGGGGGGTGTTCCCATGGGGACTTGGGTGTGTCTGCAAGTACTGCCACCACCTGGCTGGGGCTAGACCTGGGACCTGCTGGCAGGCCCAGCCCTGCCCTGCCTCAGGACACCTGGAGGTCAATGGAAATAAGTTCTTAGAGTTGAGCCTCAACTGTGGTCCACCGGATTACTGAGGTGATCTCAGGCTGCCCAGTTCACCTCTTCAGCCAGAATAATCTACCTCCTGTCTTCAGAGCTGGGCTGTGCCAGAGCCACCACCGTGCTGTACATGGGAGCTCCCGGCTGGCAGTCGGAACCTTCTGACTAGAGCAGCCCTGAGTACCAACCAGGTCTTTCTCCTGCAAGCTGATGCCCGAAGAATCTTTGGCTGAGATCCCACAGCAGCCATGCAGATAGTCAGAGCCCTAGGGCCTTTCTGCTCCAGCCCAGAGCAGCCTGAGGGTCTCATATGGGGACTCTTGGTAGATATGGCTAAGACAGATGTCGGGGGAGGAGGACAAGTGAGATCCTAGCAGCTAAAAATGGGTAAGAAGGCAATAGAGGAAAGGAGGAGGAGGAAGGAAGGGGAGGGTGAGTAAAGGATCCAGAGCAGGAATCCTCAGCCAAGGAGCAGGCAGGGCTCTGCAGGGAGCCAGGAGCTGCACAGGGAGAAAGGGGGGGTGGGACTTGCAGGCCAGGGAAGAGAGGCTGGGCTAGGGCTGGGTCGGACTGGGGTGCTCCTGAGCCAGCTGGGGCAGAAGCTGTTTATTTGGTTTCTCATTAACCAAAGGAAGTGCCTGGATCAGATGTGGCCTCCACAGCTTGACAGCCTGCCCAGAGCAGGGGCCTGGCCAGGGCTCAGGGTCTCCAACCAAAGCTGGTTTAGGCCAGATTATGCCTTCTCCAACTGAGATAGAGCTGGACTCTGGTTGGCTGAGCCTTTCCTATAATGCTCTGAGTATCCTAAAGTTCTCTCCAACCAGGTCCACGGGTACTAGCTGTCATCATTGTCCAGGGAGGGGGATAGATTCTTGGGAGTTGGGGGACCTGGGAGTTAGCTGTGGGAATGTAAAGTAAAACTAGAGGTAGAGGGCCAAGGAAAGTATGGGGCAGTCCAGCAGACAGCCTGGAAGGCTTGCAACTGGCTATTCTCTGTCATGGGCACTGGCTGGTGCTGGTTTAAGCTCTGCCCACACCATACCGATATCATACTGTGGTGCTTAGGAGCTCCTTGTGGCATAGAACCCTTCATCTGGACAGTGCCTGCCACATTTATCAAATACTTTTACATACTTTATCTCACTGAGGCTCATGAAATATTTGGTAAGGACAGCGGGTGGGAAATTTGCCTCATATTTGAGACCCTACAAGGGTTCAAGAATACATATCAGGTGAACAGGCCTTTTATTACACCATGAACAACTAAGAAATTCCTTGAGCGTGAGGGGTGTGAATCCCAATTGCCCCACTTGCCTCTGTCTCCAGTTCAAACAGCCAGGTGCTTCCTTGGGGATCTTAAAGAACAAGATCCCTCCCCCTCCCTTTCCATTCTGGCTGGGTCAGGGGAGGGATCAAGCTTAGCTAGCTGGAGGCAAGAGGTGTGAGCCTCCAGTGGTAGGGCCCCAGACCTGCCCCACCCTCTACTCTCCTTCCTGTCCCAGCTGGGCCCAAGCTCCTGGTGAGTGAGTCAGGGATAGAGGATGCTTCCCAGGGCAGGGTGGGGCTGCCTGGGTTCCTCCACAGGCTGAACCTGGTTGCCGGCAAAGCCAAACTGAGCAGTTGCTACCCAGGCCTCAGTTTCCCTGAGGGACAGGCTTTATAGACCTAGAAGGCTGATGCTCTTCGGGCCTTATGCCAGTCAACATGAGCTCCTGGGAGGCCTCTCTAAGAAAAGTGCATGGCCTAGTGCTTTAAGCAGAGGCATGAAGGTGGGCTCAAGAACCCAAGGAGAGACCCAGGCCCTCAACTCATGCCATCCTAGGTTGGGGCCCTGCTGAACAAGCCATCTGGCCACCTACCATCAATCACTCTTGGAAATCTGGCCCGCCTGCCCACCTGCCTGCCTGGCCTCTTGTCCTGCCTGGGCACGTCATAGTCCCACTGACACCATAGCTGAGTCATCCACAGGCAGGGACCCTCCTCACCCATCTGCTGCTGGCCTCCCGTACAGCTGGCCTTTGGGGCTGGGGGTCTGGGGCCCCAGCTGGTGCTTGTTAGGTTGGCTCCCCCTTTGGGAGACTGCTTGAGGGGGACCAATCCCCACCTGGGACAGGGGTCACAGAGCCTCAACTGAAAACAATTTAAGGGCATGGGGAAGCAATAATTACAGGTTCTGTTTCTAATGGCTAATTATCCTGCTGGCAAAGAGAAAAGAAAGAAGGGAAGTTGGGGGCCTGGGGAGGACAGAACTTGTGAAGGGGTATAAGAAGGTGAGAGGACTTTGGCTTGTACCCTTTAATCCAGGGGAAGGAACTTCAAGCTGAGAGGCTGGAGGAGACCCTAGGGCCTGACTCTGCTCTGCCACGCTCCATTTTTGACCAGTGGCAGACAGGTCCCGACTCTTTGGGCCTTAATGACTGTGTCTGATAATGAGGGGGTAGTATTAGATTTATTCAGAAAATACTTACTGAGCACCTGTTATATGCCACCTCTTCGCACTGGAGTATGAGATCTTTGAGTGCTTGGCTAACTCTTGCTTCTACTTGTGTGGTGACTGGGAATGTGAGAGACAGAAGGGAGGACCCATAGATTAAAAATTTGAGTTCTAGTTAGTCTCCCATTTATTCATTCATCTACTTGGTTTTCAACAAATGTTGAATGCCTGGCACAGAGTAAGGACCAATCAATGATCCTTTTCCTGTGAGGAATGGAGTGGATAGTTTGCCTTTACGTAGGGCTGGGATTCCTGGGGGGCTCTTTGTGCGTTGAGAGTAGACCCCAAGATTTGATTGCTCCTTTTATCACCAATCAATAGCTGGTTCCTTTTGCAAGGTTCTTAAACATCTGCATAAGAAGTTATCCTGCAGCTTTAATGCCAGCCTGCTTGCTCCAGCCCCGTACCCAGGTTCCTGGTGAAATGTCCCCAAAATCAACACTCCAGAGCCTTTAGGTGGAAACTGCCCAAATAGAATTGTTGACCTCAGCCCTTGCTTATTCCTGTGGGCCCATGGCTGGTTTTCCCCAGCTTCCCCAGAGGTGGGGGGTGAGAGCAGGCTTCTGAGGAAGGAGATCTCCCCTTCTCTGGCCAGATCCCTAGGCAGAGGCCAGAGAAACTCCAGTTCCAGATTCCAGGAAAAACAAAGGATCTTAAAATCCATGCTTTCACTGGATACTCCACACTGGCTGGATCCAGCAGGCCCTACTGGCTGATGGCCTCACTAGCTGCCCTCATGTCTGCTTGAGTAGAATCTGGAAAGTCAGGGACCAGAAATAGTAGAGCTTGAATTTTCCTGAGCGCTCCTTTCTAGACTGAGGTCCTCCTGAGGAAACTAAGGCCCAGAGACTGGAAGGCACTTATCCTAGGGCATACAGGAGTACTGGAGGTGCCAGGCCCAGGAACCAGCTTCTTTCTGTCATGAACCAGAGTTGGTTGTCCTTGGCACACTGTGGCTCTATTCTCCCAGAATCCCTACAGGAGTGTTTGTGTGTATGAGAGTGAACCCAACCAAACTACACATACACAATATTTATATTAACAAACTGTGTAAGTTTACACGAGGCAATACCTAAAGCAAAGCAGCATAACCCGGAGGACAAGCTGGTCAGAGATTTGGATCTGATTCAGAGCTGACCTCGAAATGCAGAAGGAACCGCCAGTCCCCTTCTTCAGGGGCCCCTCATCCTCTTTTGAGGCACCTCACACAGCTCTGAATTCTACTCATCAACAAAACGACCTGAAGGCATCTATAGGAGCTAGGTCCACCGATTCATGGCCCAGGTCCCGGAATGGGCATCTCAAGGCTGAGCAGGGGCTCAAGTTCCAGTGGCTTTACCCTTCTCTGGGCGCTGAGCATGGCAGCCACCTCCCCTGGCACACCTCAGTGCTGACCTCCCTCCCTTCCCCCACCAGGCTGCCTGGGTCCTTCCGGCCAGCCTGACAGTTAGTTGTCCTTGCCCCCGTATTCAGGCCCCCTGAACACACTAATAACCATGGCAGTAACATGCTTTCACATGCAAATTGCTATGGAATTCTCAGCCCCTGCCAGTGCCCAAACCCCCAAGGCCTCCCCCTAGGCAGATTCAGAGAAGAGAAAAGAATCTTTCAAGTTGTTAGGGCATTTAAAGACCTTGAAGTCCAGCCCCCTTGTTGGATGGATGGGAAAACTGAGGCCCAAAGAGGGGAGGCCAGATCCGCCCAAGTCACACTGAGAGTTCACCGGGACTGGCCCTCACCCAGGTTTTCTGACTCTCAGCCCACTCCCAACCCCCGCACAGCCTGCCACCCCACCTCTACACATCACAGGTTCTGGACTCTGAGCTCCCTCCCTTTGGCACAGATGCTTATCCCAGGCCAAGGGGTGCCTGGGAGTGTAAAATCCAGAGAAGAAAAGGCCAGAGGTGTCCATGACTTCCAGACCTTGCCCAGGGAAGGAAGCCATTCTCTTTTGAAACATGCAGGATTGGTTCACATCTCTCTCTCTGTCCCCTATTCCCTGATCCTGGCCAAACTGCTCCTCCCCATACCCCCTTGCAAGCCTGCCAAGCTTGCCAAGCTGTGCCAAGCCTTCCCCAGGGCCCTAGCCCTACCAGAACGCCCCAGGCTCCAGCATCCTCACTCTGACCAGCAAAGCCTAGACCCTGGGGGGCCCAGGAAATGTGAGCCCAGCTGGAGTATGGAAAAAAAGTGTCCCTTCCCTTCAGTTTAGCTAGGCAAGATGGGGGAATTTTCTGAAGTGAACTTTACAAGGAAACGAAAGGAAACAAAAATAAACACCAAAAGGGAAAACGAGACAAGTTTACAAAGCACAGGTGTCTGCTCCCAGCTCAGCAGAGGCCTTGCCACAGATGGGCCCAAGCTAGACATTTCCGAGTTAGCCTTGAAATCTGCTTTCAGTTCTGCCTCTGAAAGAGCACTCGCCTCTCCATTTCTGACACCCCCCCCCCAATCACCTGGTTCAAGCCACCATTGTCTCTTGCCTGGACCAAGGGCTTTCTAGTGGCTCACCCTGCCTCTGTTCCACCCCCTCGCTTGTAAAATGGCAGGCAGGTGCCAGGTGCAGAGGCATATCCTTGTAATCCCAGCAACTTGGGAGGCTGAGATAGGAGGATCACAAGTTCAAGTCCAGCCTGGGCAACTTAGCAAGATTCTGTCTCAAAATTTAAAAAGAGCAAAAGGGGCTTACCACGAAAAAAAAATTAAAAAGGCAGACAGAGTGATCTTTCCAAAACTCAGTTCTGATCTTGTCCAGTCTGCTTCCCTTTCAAATTTGTGCATCTGGCTCTTGCCTACCTCTTTTACCTCTTGACTCCACCCCTTTCCACCACACACAACTTATACCCCAACAACACTCAACATATTCACAGTGCCTGACCAGAACAGGGACCCTTAAGCCTCTGTGCCTTTCTGGGTGCACTGCCATCAGTCAGAAATGCCTGTCCCTTATCCTTGACCTGGCAAACTCCTATTGCTCTTTCAGGGACACATCTGATGATGCAGGTCCAATTGGTGCTCCCAACTCTCACTAATAGCCAGGACACTCTATGTGCCTGTGTCTGTTTACCCCGCTTGACTGAACATCTGGAAGGCAAGCAACTGTGCTGTCTCTCATCTCTGCATCTCACCTAGAGGGACCCTGGGCACGGAGCAATAATAATAAATCTTTAAAATGTCACTCCAATTGAAGGGGCTTGCCTGGCCTGGGAAATCATCCCAGGGCACTCTCCCTGTCCTCCACTGCCTACATTACTGTCCAGTCAATCTGAAAAGTCCACACCTTGTTATATTACCCTGCAATAAATGGTAACATTTATTGAGTACTTATTATGGGCCGGGCACCTTTGCTCAACACTTCATGTGTATTATTTCACTGACACCTCCTATAGAAGTGCTGCCTCCCTGAGTTCCCTATCCGAGGCAGGACTATGATTATCCCTGTTTTGCAGATGAGGAAATGGAGGCTGAAAGAAGGACTGTACCTTGCAGATGGCACATGGTCAAGAAATCGTCCCGCAAGGATTTAAACCCCCAAAGCCTGAATTCAGAGTCCAAATGCTTACTTATCTTCCTATGCTAGTGAGGCGAAATGGTGGGGCCAGCTTGGGAAGAGATAGAGGCCTTGATTTCGGCCATGTGGCTGCTGAGGCCTTCTAGGGTGGGGGTCAAGAGCCCAGATTATGGATCAGCCTGGCAGGATTTCCATTCCAGATTTGCTGTTTTTTAGTTATAAGTTCATAAGTAAGTTACTTAAATCCTCTATGCTGGGCCGGGGATGTGGCTCAGTGGTAGAGATTCACCCAGTATGTTTGAAGCCCTGAATTCCATCCCAGCACTGAAAAACAAAAACCCCTGGGCTTCTAATTGGTGTGGGGGGATACTGGGAATTGATTCCAGAGGCATTCGGCCACTACGCTATACTCCCAGCCTTCCTTTTTAAATATTTGGTTTTTTAAGCAGAGCATGGTGGCACACTCTTGTAATCCCAGCATTTGTAAGGCTGAGACGGCCAGCCTCAGCTACTTAGTGAGGCCCTTCGCAACTCAGGGAGACCCTGTTTCAAAATAAAGAATAAAAAATAGGGCTGGGGGTGTAGGTCGGAGGTAGAATGTCCCTGGGTTCCCTTCCCAGTACCACAAAAAAAATTGATTTTGAAATGGAGTCTCTCATAAGTTGCTGAGGGTCTTGCTAAGTTGGTGAGACTGGCCTCAAACCTGTGAACCTCCTGTCTTTGCCTCCCAACTCTGGGATTACAGATGCGCTCCATGGTGCTCAGCTTTGGGCTTCTTTTTTTTTTTTTTTTTGATCCAAAAACAAAAAATGGAATGAAGAGTAGAAGCCATCCCATGAGACTACCATGAGGATCAAGTGAATGAACACACATCCAGCCCTTAAAACAGTGCCCTGGACTGCTAATTGCTCAATCAATGCCATTTACTACCCTTTCAGTCCTGAGGCAGCCTTTGGTTACCTCACTCAGCCTTAGCAGCCCAAGCCCTCTCCAGGCTGGTCTTTGCTCAGCTGATTGAATCGGGAAGTTGGACAGCTGAGGTTTCTGGTCTTAGCCTTAGTCTTAGCCTGGCCACTGTATATCCCCAAGGAGGGTTAGGGCTTAGTTAACCTGGCCTCGACTCCTGAAGGCCCCAGGGAAGAACATTTAAGCCCACAGTATCCTCTGCAAGGAACTTGGAGTCAGAGTCCAGAAATTTGCATTTGAGGCTTCACTCAGCTACTGATATCTGAATGTCATCTTTCTTGCGCTTGATTTTTTGTTGTTTTTCAGTATGGTGGATTGAACTCAGAGGAATTCTACCTCTAAGCCAACCCCCAAGACGTATAAGATTTATTTTAATTTTGAAACAGGGTCTCATTAAGTTGCTGAGGGCCCTACCAAGTTGCTGAGACTGGCCTTGAACCCATGATCCTCCTGTCCCTGCCTCCCAAGTACTAGGATTTCAGGCATGTGCTATGGTTCCCAGCTGTCACCTTTTCTAAAGAGGCTGGAGTTTCTTCTTCATCCACTGAATGTAAATGGTATGATGTTAGCAAAACTCATTTGTAGCCAGGTGTGGTAGCTCACACTTGTAATCCCAGTACATGGGAGGCTGAGACAGGAGGATAGCAGGTGCGAGGGCAGCCTCAGTAAGTAATGGGAATCATCAACCTAGCAAGATCCTGTTTCCAACTAAAAAGCAAACAATGCTGAGGCTTATCAAGAAGGTAGAACACCACTGGGTTCAACCCTAGTACACACACACACACACACACACACACACACACACACACTCCTGATTTGTAACAAGCAGCAAGTGTGCTTGGATGTAAGGAGCCACCACTTCCCTTCAAGCAATGAGTCTGGCCTCTGTAAAGACCTGCTGAATAATGAACAAGTCAGTGTTTCTCCCACCCATCATCTAGGCCCCTTCAGGCTGGATTCCAGAAGCTAGAGAGCCAATTTCAAAACAGAGACATTCGCTCTTTAATGGTCTAGAACACTTCTGGGAGGGCAAGAAGGATGTGGTATGATGCTCAGGAGAATCCTACTAACCGAAACCAGGAATCCAGAGACCGGTTTGGTTCTTGTCCTCAGCAGAGTCACTGTGAACCTTTAGGCCCTGTCTGTGTGGTGGTGTTGGTTTGTTTGTGGTACTGGGGATTGAACCAAGGGACATTCCCCGGCAGGGCTATACCTCCAGCCCTTTTTGTTTTTGTATTGAAACAAGAGCTCACTAGGTTGCTGTGAGTTTCACTAAATTGCCGAGGCTTGGGATTACAGGAGTGTGATACCATGCTTGGCCTTCAGGTCCTATTAGAAAGGCTTCTATACAAAAAGGCTCCTTTTTATACTCTGTCATATTGCTGAAGTTTTAATGGTACAAACTCTTTCTTTTCTATTATTTTTCTTTTGTACTGGGGATTGAACCCAGGAGTGTTCTACCTCTGAGCTATACCCTCAGCTCTATTTACTTATTTATTTGTATTGGGGATCGAACCCAGGAGTATTCCACCTCTGAATTATACCTCATCCCTATTTTCTTTTTTATTTCAAAAATTTGTTTCAATAAGTTGCTTTGGGCCTCACAAGGTTGCTGAGGCTGCCCACAAACCTGCGATCCTCCCATCTCAGCCTCCCAAGTACTGGGATTACAAGTGTGGGCTACTGCACGTGGCTCTATTTTTTATTTTGAAAAAGGATCTTGCTAAATTATCATGTACTGGCCTAGAACTTACCATTCTCCTGTCTCGGCCTCCCAAGTACCACTACAGACTTTCTGACAGGTCACTTAAACGAGAAAATACATCAATAATCTAAAAATGCAGACTCCTAGCCCAACAGTTCCAATGTGAATGTTGACCCTGTGTGAGGGATGGAAATCTCAGTCTTAAGTATTAGCAGTGGTTTTTAATATCAAAACATTGAAATACCTGTAATTCCAGCTACCCATGAGACTAAGGTAGGAGGATTTCAAGTTCAAGATCAGCCTGGGAAACTTAGCAAAAATAGGGTTGGAGATATAGCTCAGCGGTTGATCACTTGCCTAGCACAAGATCACTTCCCCTGGATAGTTTTCACACACACACACACACACACACACCCCTCTAGTAAAAATGAAGATTTTTTTGGGTGTAGCATAAATTAACTGCCTCCTTTAAAAGTCCTTCAAAGTTCTTCTGAGATCCGAATGTGTCTCTGGACTCTGTGGTACTTTGAATTGCAACCACATGGTCTTCATCTCTCAGTAACTCAATTTCCTTATCTACGAAATGAGGATGCTACTTACTGACTACGGCACTGAGTTGTTGAGAAGATGCCCTGAGGTGCTATATGTAACACCTTTAGCAGAAAGCCCAGGGTATCATAATCATTCAATCAATTTTATTATTACAATTACTATCTCAGCAAGAAATGGTCAGATGTCTGACTCTGTCATTAGACCATGATCTCTTCCAGGATAGGAACTGTACTGTTTTGTTTTTTTTTTTTTTTCTCTCAGGATCTCCAATAAAGAGCATGGCACATAGTATGTGCTCAGTGAGTTTGATGAAAGAACGAATTCTGTCTAATACCTTCAATCCTGAGAAGCAGCAGCTGAGGCCCAGGAGAGGAAAAGTCAAGAGTTGGTTATAGAACCCATGTCTCTGTCATCTTGCGGTTCCTTAGTGTGAGGCAGGTGAGGGTGGGATTGGGAGCAACCTTCTAAATTTCTGGACTGCCTGGGCTTTTTCTGACTTTTGGGTTAGGGACTCCTAAGAGAGTCTCTGGGGCTGGGGCAGCTGTGCTGACCCCCTCCCTATTCAATCCCTCACTCCCTCCATTTAAGTCTCTAGCCTGGCCTAGCCAAACAGGAAGATTCATTAACCGTCTAAATATACAGAGCTCGGGGGCCATGTGCAGCCTGCAATGGAGCTGGGGGCCCAGCGGGGCCAGGGCCTGAGGCAGCGGCTGTGCCAGCAGAAGGCTGGCTGGGAGGGGGGCCTAGAGATGGGGAAGCCAAGGGAACAGCTAATGTGATGATTGATGGGGAGGTGAAGGAAGCCAGGCCAGCTCAGGTCCTTGGAACCCCTAGTCTCCTGTCCCTTTCTTAGCCAACTATCCCTGAAGTCCCCCAAGGTTCAACTCTGGTCCCCCCACTGCAGCAGTACCATGCCTCTCTCTGCACTCTCAACTCTGTGGGTCCCTGAGCTTCAGAAGTATGGAGCCTAAAGAGGTGGGCGGCCAGAGCTGGGGGTGGGTTTCCCCAGGCTCCTGCCTGCTTATTATTGTAAGGGCTATTTCTCTAATCAAAACTCCCCAATTACCCAAGGGCCCCTCTGATTAATATTCCATGATAACAGGAACAGGTCACATCTGGCTGCAGGAGCTGGAATTCGACACTCCAGGAGCCCCATGATTGGTCTACAGGAAGAATAATAAACTTCCTTTCTCTTGCCTCCCTTTCCCTTCCTTTCCTTTCAGAGATTCTCTTTTCTTCCACCTCCCCTTCCCGGCCCTGCATCTGACCCTCTCTGCTCCCATCCAAGGTTCCTGCTCTGTCCTCTGTCCTCTGTTTAGGTAGAAGCCGCCTCTCCAGTCTCCAACAGCCTCCTGGTCATTGCTTTTTTTTTTTCTTTTCTTTTATTGCATTTTTTATTGGTACATTATAGTCTCACATCATAATGTAGATTCCTGGTCATTATTCTCCCCTTCTTTCCAGGATCACTTTTTGGCATGGTAACATTTTATGCTGGGGATTTGGGGAATGGATAGGGAGGGCAATTTGCAAATGATTGTAGGTGCTTTAACTGTATGATCATATCAAATCCTCCTTAGTATCCTTTAGCTGGGAGGTAGTATTCTCGCTGATTGTTGATAGGGATCAGAAAGCCAGAGAACCCCTAAGAATTATCAGGGGCCACACCCTTTTAGTGATAGAATTAGGATTTATTTTTGGCACTGGAGATTGAACCCAGAGGCAGTCTACCTCTGAGCTACACCCCCAGCCCTATTTTTTTTTTTTTTTGGTGGTACTGGGGTTCCTGTAAGCCCTTCTACCTCCGGGCTACACTCCCAGACCTATTTTTACATGTTTTTAAAATTTGGAAACAGGGTCTCCTAAGCCAGCGCACGCGGCTGACTTCTAACCTGCGCGATCCTCCTGTCTTTGCCTCCCAAGCACGGGGATTACAAGCGTGCGCCACCACGCCCGGCTTTTTATGCTTTTATTTTAAAACAGGGCCTCACTAAGTTGCTGAGGCTGGCTGCGGACCTGTGATGCCTCCCAAGTACTAGGATTACAAGCCTGAGCCACCATCCCCAACTTAGAGCTAGGATTTGAAACTCAGTCCTTTCTTCTTCTGAGGCTTCTCTTCTCCCTGCATCCCACATTTATCTGCTGATGGTGGTTTTGCACTCTGGATGCTTGGATTAAAATGGGACTCACTGATATGGCACAGAGCCAGAGTCTGGACACCCAGACTCCCACACTTTCATAGCATTTTAAATATGTTTTTAGAGCCGGATGCAGTGGTGTATGCCTATATTCTCAGTACTTGGGATGCTGGGACAGGAAGAACCACAGGTTCCAGGCCAGCACCAGCAACTAAGAGAGGCCCTCAGCAATTTAGTGACATAGACACACACTAGAAGAAATGAGGTTTGTGGATGTATAGGGATTTGGGCACATGGATTTTATTTTTTGATGCTGGGGATTGAACCCAAGAACATTCTTCCTCTGAACTACACTCCCAGTTCTATTAATTATTTTGAAACTGGGTCTCAATGTATTGCTGAGGCTGGCCTCCCAACCTGTGATCCTCCTGTCTCAGCCTCCCAAATACTGGGATTACAGGCATGCACCACTGAGCTCAGAGGGTCCACTTAGGTGTGATCATCCTTGTGAAGCTACATGGAGCCTTAGCGGTGCCTTGAGCTAGTAGTCCTTAACCATTTGGCCCCCGGGATTGTCCTTTTGAATTATTCCTTCCCTACTTCTCTGCTCCATCTTGCCCTGACACCAAGGCTCTGAAAGATCTTATCTACCAAACACTCTGCATTTAAAAATATAAAACACGACCGGCGGCAGCAGCACGGAACTCACTACAGCTACATCTGCGTACTCAAGAACAGTGAGTCAAATTGCGGGCCACAGCGGAGAAATCCCAGTACTGTACTCACTAGGACTTGACCCAGTGGGAGAGGGGCGGTGGCAGTGATATCACACCATAGGAGAACGTGCAACCTGGCACCCCCCACGGTCTAAAGCAGCCTCTATCGACTCTCTGGGTCGGAGACTCTGTGATACAACCCAGTAAAGGAGTAGTGGGGTCTGACATACCACAGACTCGAGATCCAGAGCACCTTAAGTGAAGTCATAGTGACCCAAGGGAAGAACCCAGAGAAGGCACAAACTTCTGAAATCATGGGAAAGAGGAATAATATTGGAGCAATGAATGCTCACAACCCCACAACATCAGAACCCGATAAAACAGAAAATCAGAGATTTCTAGAAGATCAAATCAGGAAAATAACTGTAGAAATAATAGAGGTGCTTCGAAAAGAACTCAGAGAGAGCCAAAAAGAGATAAAGGATGCAATTAATGAAGTAAAGGCCTCAATTCAAAGCACAAACAACCGATTAGAACACATGGAGAACAGAATCTCGCTCTTAGAAGACGATCATTCCAAAAATGAACGCATAGTTTCTAATCTAGGAAAAAATATCCGACAGCAGGAATCTGATATTGAAGAAATATGGGCCCATTTTAAGAGAGCTAACCTAAGAATAATTGGAATAGAGGAGGGAAAAGAAAGTGAAACCAAAGGGATCAACAATCTCTTCAAGGAAGTAATAGCAGAAAATTTTCCAGACATAGAGCAAGAGGTCGATACACAGGTCCAGGAAACTTATAGAACTCCCTTTAGACAGGATCAGAGAAGAGGATCCCCACGCCACATAATTGTCAAAATGACCAATGTGGAAGCCAAGCAGAAAATCTTAAAGGCAACAAAAGCAAAGGGCCAAGTGACATTCAGAGGCAAACCAATTAGAATCACTCCAGACTTCCCAAACCAAGTTATGAGAGCCAGAAGGGCTTGGAGTAACATATTCCCAATTTTGAAAGAAAACAACTTCCAGCCAAAAATTTCCTACCCAGCAAAACTTTCTATCAAATTAGATGGAGAAATAAGAAGCTTCCATGACAAACAGAAACTGAAGGAATTTATGTCTTCAAAACCAGCACTAGAGAAAATACTCAAAGAGATTAACTACAAAGAAGAAATAGGTAACACACATCAGAACTAGAGAAACAAGATTTTCCATCCAACAGACAACTAAGATTGGTTATCTGTGGAGATTCATTATTTATGTTAGTCTGTTACCTATCTCTAAATGGTATTGTTTGCCTTTATTGTTGTTAAGCTTTAGGATTTCTAGTTGGAATATTAATATACCTTCAGATATAGCAATTGGAAATATTTTATCCCATTCTATTAGTAACTGTTAACTCTGTTTACATTGTCTTTGGATATACAATATTTTTTTTTATTTTTTAGGGAGTTTGTATACTCCTCTGTTGCCTGTGCCATTGAAATCATAACCAAGAAATCACTGCCAATTTCAATGTTGTGAGGTTTTATGACCCAGATTTTCTCCTAAAATTTTATAGTCTTGAGATTTACATTTAGGTCTATTATCTATTTTGAGTTAATATTTGTATATGGGATTAGGTAAGGGTCCAATTTTATTCTTTTCCATGTAATTATTATTTTTTAACAATATTTAGTTAAAAGATTAATATTTCCACCACCAAATGTTCGTGGAAACCTTGTCAAAAATAATTTGACAATATATGCAAGAATTGATCTCTAGGCTTTTATTTAACTCCAGTGGTTTATATATCTGCCTTTAGAATAGTACTACACTGTTTCAATTATTGTAGCTTTATATGGTTTGAAATCAGAAAATATATATCTTCTAGCTTTGTTCTTTTTCAAGATCGATGTGGGTACCTAGAGTCCATATTCCATATTAGGATAGATTTTTTTTTTCTGAAAAATAAATATATAAATATATGATAGTTTCACCTAAAAAATAGAAAAAATAGATTCTCTGGTAAGAAAGAAAGCAAAAAGAAATATTGAAATGTTATCTTTAAGTCATCAAAAGCTTGGTATCAGACAAATGAAACTGTTATGTGAGATTATCATTTTTAATTTTGGATAAATTGCTATAATACTAGATGTCAACCACTAAGCCAAGCATGGGAGGAAGGGATGGGGAGGGAATGGGGTGGGGATTGGGTGGGGACTGACTGGGCGATGTGTGCATGTATGTCTACAAAAGTATGTATCCCACTATGATGTATGAATACAGTGCACCAATTAAAAATAAATATGAAAAAATAAATTAAAAAAATTTTAAAAAAATTAAAAAAAAGTAGTGAGACACTTAAAAAAAAAAAAGTGAGAGATGCAACCAAGAAATAGATCCCCTGGTGTTCAATTCCCAGTGCCATCACCACCACAACAAAATATACTGACAGTTTGATACAGGCACAGTATCTTGCTACTTTATACAGTGCTAAAGTATGTTTAAGAAGTGTTTGAGAAATTAATAAATGTATTATTAGATGTTTCTAAGAAATAGCTGATAAACTTATTTTGTACTTTGTAACAACTTATAATAAACTAATTTAATGATGCTATTGAAAAAAAAAATAAAAAAATAAATAAAAATATAAAACACGTCGGGCGTGGTGGCGCACGCTTGTAATCCCCATGCTTGGGAGGGAGAGACAGGAGGATCGTGCAGGTTCGAAGCCAGCCATGCTGGTTTAAGAGACCATTTCCAAAATATAAAATAGGTCTGGGAGTGTAGCCCGGAGGTAGAAGGGCTTCCAGGAACCCCAGTAGCACACACACACACACACACACACACACACACACACACACACTATATATATATATATTTATAACTGTTAGCAGGAAAGGCCAGTGTTTTGGGAAATCAGACAGCATATTTGAGAGGTGCATGGGTTTTGCCTTCTCGCCCACCCTGCTTCTTCTGAATTTGAGTTTGAATGAATTCATGCGACTTCTGGGCAAGGTAGATGCCCGCGCTGGGCCCCCTGCAAGTGAGAATAGAAAGATTAGATTGGTATTTTTCTCTTCGCTCTTGATAGGGTTTTATTGTCATGCTCTAGGATTGACTGCAACAGACAATTGATCCCACTGCCCAATTATTGTCTGAAAGCAGGAGTTAAGATCAACTACCCGAAAACCCAGATCAGCTGCGTATGCAGAAGGGCTCCGGCATTCAATTGGTTTCTCTCCAACAATTTAATACAGCAGGTCAAATCATTCAGTTACCTGCGGGTGCAATTTGCAGCTAATTCATCTTGGAGGGTTCACCAGGAAGCTACATTGCCTAAATTAGATGTTCTAGGGGTGTTTTATTGAGAGTTTTTAAATGGCCACAGTGGCAATTGGTAACGCCTGCTTTGAAAGCGTTCCAGACAGAAATGGCTGCAGGCCTGGCTCCACGGAGGAGAACTTTCCACACAGAAGGAGAGTAAGAACTGTTTTCAGGGGAAGACTTCCTTGGCCGTGGGTACCCCTCTGGGCCCCTCTGTGAGAATCCCCCCTTGGCCTTACTTCTAAGCCCTGCGTCTGCTTGACACTCTGGCCGAGTGTAAGGCTCTGCCTTGCATCAGCTGCTCACAAGTGTGACAGCCCAGGATCTCACTCCAGAGAACTCACCCCTTAAAATACCTGCTGGCCCAGCCTTACAGAGAGCTCAGTTGGGAGAGCTCATATTAAGGATGGACTGCTTGACAGGCAGACTGTCTAGCCCAACTCCTTGGGTCGGCCATGATCTTCAGCTTAAGGTAATACGTCAGAAGCCTGGGGATAGGGACTGAGACACCGTGGCTTTTCAGGAGGCAGGAAAGCAGGGTGGTTATGAATCTGGGCTCTGCTAACAGAGATTTAGGTTTGCTCCAAGCCTTACTACTTCCTGTCCATGTGTCCTTGGGCAAGTGATTTTGCCTGGCTTCAGTTCCTGGTCTGTAAAATGATGATAATAATAGTGCTCACCTCCTGAGTTTACTTGGGGGATTCAATGCCTAGCACATGGTGGCTATTCCTATTTATTGTTATTCTCGGAGAGTTGCCACAGGTCCTTGTAGTAGGTGGGTTGCAGGGATTCTCCTGAGACAGTCATCCTGGTACTCACACCGCAGGGATGGGGTTGAAGAAATTGTATTGTTGGTTCTCCCAGAGTCCTCTCTGTGAAGGACCAGGAAAAAAGATGCAATTCGTTTGCTGACTAGAGAAAGCCTCACTTCTCAGGAATCTTTGGTTTATTTTTATGTTACAGATGTCTTGGAGCTTATAATTGATGTTTCCTTCTATTATGTGGCTACCAGGGGAGCTGAGAGCCAAATGCAGGCTCTAGTAACTCTATAGAACTCTGCAGAGGGCATTTTGTGTGTGTGTCAATCTCACTTATTTTCCTAACCTCCTTTCTTTCTCTTTCTTTCTTTCTTTCTTTCTTTTCCTGGGGATTAAGCCCAGGGGCATTCTACCTCCAAGCTACACCCCCCCAAACCCCCCTTTTAAAATTTTAATACAGGGTCTCACTAAGTTGCTGAGGCTGGCCCCACAAACCTGCAATCCTCCTGGTTGAGCCTCCCAAGTATTGAGATTACAGGTGCCCACCACTGTACCTAGCTTATTCTTCTTTATCTTGATTTCTCTCAAGTACATATTTTATCATTTTAGGTCTTATGACACTCATTCAGTACTTCCAAATCCTTTGATGAATATCATGTGATATGAATGACTATAATAAGAGCCACCATTGTACAGTGACTGTTCACTGCCACCAGTGTTTAGTGAGAATTAGATGATTTGATCTCATAATAACCTTATTAGAATGCGACCATTATTATTACTCCCTTTTACAGGTGAGAGAGTTGAGACTCAGAGTGGTTATGTTATTTGTATCAGGTCATAAGCTTAGTAGGTCTGTGAAGGACTGTCCCTGTGGTGATTGAGTCCAGAGTGGTACTCTCCCTTAACAGTGCTGCATCTGATAGATATAAGAAAGGTAGGTACCCATGCAGGTATGTAGGGAATGTGCTGTGTACATGCCAAGCATAGTGGTGCACACTTGTAATCCCAGTACTTGAGAGGCTGAGATAGGAAGATTGTAGGTTCGAAGCCAGCCTCAGCAACTTAGTGAGACCTTGTTTCAAAATACAGAATAAAATAGGGATGGGGGTGTAGTTCAGAGGTAGAGTGTCCCTGGGTTTAAGATCCAGTGCCATAAAACACAAAACAAGACAAAAACATGGACATCCAGGGATGGGGGTGATACACACATATAATTCCAGGACTTGGAGACTGAAACAGGAGGATCGCAGGCTTGAAACTGGCGACAGCAATTTAGCAAGACTCTCAGCAACCTAGGAAGACTCTGTTTCAAAATAAAAAATAAAAAGGGCTGGAGGTGTAGCTTGGAGGTAAAGTGCCTCTGAGTTCAATCCCTAGTATCGCCCCCCCAAAAAAAAACAAAATAGAAATAGAAAAACAACAGGAGACAAAGCTCCCTGCCCACACAGAGATTATAGTTTAGTGGAGAAAGATACAAAAAACACTAAACATGTTAAATAATTTAAATAACCAACATATATGTTAGAATGTGATAAGAGCTACATAAAAAAGGGAAAGTCAAGAACAACAAGAAGAGCTAGGCACAGTGGCACACACCTTTAATCCTAGTACTTGGGGAGGCTGAAACAGGAGGATTGGATAATTAAGATTGTGAGGGTAGGGCTGACTTGATATTTTATAGAGAAGGCAACATTGAAGAAAAATTTGAAGATAAACCAGGTAAGGTAGCTCACACCCAGAAACTCAGGAGAATTTTGAAGTTGAGGCCAGCGTGTGAAACTCAGTGAGATCCTGTCTTTAAAATAATACAAGTGTGGTGGCACATGTCTGTGATTCCAGTACTTGGCAGGCTGAGGCAGGAGGCTCTCAGGTTTGAAAGCAGTCTCAGCAACATATTGAGAATCTCATCAACTTAGTAAGACCCTGTCTAATAACAAAATAAAATAGGGCTAGGGTGTAGCTCTGAGGGAGAGTTTCCCTGGGTTCAATCTCCAGTACCATACATACACACAAAAAATTGCATAAATTAAAAATAAAAAATAGCTGGGCATGGTGGCACATACCTGTATTTTCAGTACTTAGAAGGCTGAGACAGGAGAATCACAAGCTTTAGGCCAGCCTCAGCGATTTAGCAAGACCCTCAGCAACTTATTGGGGCCTGATTTCAAAAGAAAAGTTTGAGCCGTGTGTGGTGGGGCACGCTTGTAATCCCAGTATTCGGGAGGCTGAGACCGGAGGATTATGGTTTGTGGAAAGCTTCAGCTACTTAGTGAGGCCCTCTGAAACTTAGTGAGACCCTGTTTCAAAATAAATAATTAAAAAATAGGGTGGGGGTGTAGCTTGGAGGTCAAATGCCCCTGCGTTCCATCCCCAAACCCGCAAAAAAAAAAAAAAAAAAAAAAAGAAAAAGAAAAAGAAAAGTTCTGGGTGTATAGCTCAGTGATAGAATGCCCCTGGCTTCAATCCCCAGTACCAAAAATAAAAAGGGCTGATGTGTAGGTGTGTGACTCAGTAGCAAAGCACTTGCCTACCAATTGCGAGGACCTGTGTCTAATCCCTAGTACTGGAAACAAAAAAGAAGAAGAAATTTGAAGACAGAAAGCAGAGGCAATGTGAGGACTCTTGTTCACAGACTTTCCACTGGACTAGCTGTTCTTGCTTCACCTTCTGATGTCTTGGGCAAGGAACCACCTCTGGGAACCCCCATTTTCTCTTGTGCTCTGTACTGCTCAGGACTGTGGTGAGACAGGGATACAATACGGCTTTGTAGTTGGACAGGTGGTGTCCAGAGCTAAAGGGGTTCTCATGAACCTTCTCTCCTGCATCCTCTACCAGCCCTCCAGCAGCCCCAAGGTTCTTTGCAGCTTAAAGAGCCACTGGAAGAGAAAGCAGTGGGAGAGTTGCTATGAGAGTCTCTTGTTCAGGGGAGAATGAGGAGCATCTTGAAGCTCCAGCAAGGATGAAACTGGGCTACTGGCTGGGCCTGTGGCATTGTGACCATCACCTCTGCCATGTGCTCCTGGTCATGAACCTGCAGCCTGGCAGAGCTGGAAGAAAGCTCTGACAAAGTCTGTAGCTAGACCCTGTGGGACAGATGGTATAATAGTTTTAATTTAGAATGTCCCCCTAGTCCTCAAGGCAACAAGGTAGCAATGTTGGAATCCCAGTGCTACTGAATCAGAGAGTCGGGATGGGACCCAGAACCCTGTGTCTTAGCAAGCCCCTTTCTGTTCTCATTTAAAGAGCAAATTCCATTTTTCTTACACTTTCATACCCTGCTTTCATTTCTGGGGATTTTTGTCAAGTGGAGAATGTGTAGATCTGGGGTTGGTTGTGATTACCTATAGGTATCTTCTTAGAGTTGGTTCTGTCTTATCAAGGGAAGGTCTATGTGTTGTGCCCTAGCCTCCCATCAGGTATCATCAGAGAACATTCAGCCTCTAGGTATACCAGCAAGCCCAGAGAGAGCTGAGCCTGGATGATGGCACTCTTGCAGCCTGGCCCAGGGCTTGTCCTGTCACACTCGATAGTTGTCAGTCTGTTCCTTGTTGCTATAACAGAATATCTGAGACTGGATAAGTTTACAACAAACAAATTTATTTGGCTCATGGTTCTAGAGGTTGGGCTGTCTGAAAACACAGTGCCAACATCTGGTGAGGATCTGCACATAGCATTTGATGGTAGAAAGCAGAAGAGATGAAAAGAAGGGAGCAGGTGCGGGTCAAGCTGGCTGTGTGTGTGTGTGCGTGTGTGTGTACATATGTGTGTGTATGTATGTGTATTTGGTACTGCAGATTGAATCTTTGAACCCAGGGGAGTTCTAATTCTGATCTACATTCCAGCCCTTTTAGTTTTTATTTTGAAATAGGGTCTCACTAAGTTGCTGCAGATCTCACTTAGTTGCTGAGTTGCTGTGGCTGTCTTTGAACCTGCCATCCTCCTGTCTCAGCCCCCCAGATACTGGGATTACAGATTTATAGATGTGCACCAATATATCCAGCTCAATAGCAACCAACTCTCACCATAATAAATACACTCCCATGAAAACACCATTAATCCATTCATGAGGTCAGGATCCACATGACCTAGTTGTCGTGTGCATGTGTGTGTGTGTGTGTGTGTGTGTGTGTGTGTGTGTGTGTGTGTGTGTGTGAGTTACTGGGGATTGAACCCAGGGGCATTCTGCCTCCGGACTACACCCCCAGCCCTATATTTTTTGTGTTTTTTTTTTTTGTACTGGGAATGGGGAACCCAGGGGTATTTTACCTCTGTGCTACATCCCCGGCCCTATTTAATTATTAATTTGAAACAGGGTCTAACTAAGTTGCAGAAGACCTCACTAAGTTGCTGAGGCTGGCCGTGAACCTGCAGTCCTCCAGTCTCAGCTTACCAACACAGGGATTACAAGTGTGTGCCACCGTGCCTAGCTCCTAGCTATATTTTTAAAGTTTTATCTTGAAACAAGGTCTCACCAGGTTGATGAGATTCTCACTACCTGCTATGGCTGTCCTTGACGCTACAATCCTCCTATCTCAGCCTCCCAAGTACTGGGATTACAGACGTACACCAGCACATCTAGCACTTAGTCACCTCTCATTAGGCCCCACCTTCCAACACCGTCTCATTGGAAATTAAATTTCTAGAACATAGAGTTTTGGTGGACTTAAAATTTGCAAGGGGCCAGGTTCAGGTCAGAGACAGTAGAGGTAGCTGAAGTGTACGCCTTTGATGTCTTCATTACATGCTTGTCTGTCCTATTTCTATTTGTTGGAACTACATGGGATCATTTGAATATTTTAAAGAGATCCACCCGGCCAGAGGATGAATGGGGAGAAAGATTATTTTTTGCAGTACTAAGGACTGAACCCAGTAGCATTCTACCTCTAAGCTACACTATTCTTTATTTTGAAACAGGGTCTCACTAAGTAGCTGAGGCTGGCTGCAAACCTGTGGACCTCCTGTCTTAGCCTCCCCAGTGCTGGGATTACAACAGTGCAACACCACATCCAACTGAGAAAGAATCTTTAGAAGTTCATATCATGGTGACCACTGTGTCTATGTTCTAAAACATTCATAGACAGATAAGGTCCAGGGTCTGACCTTCCCGTTCTCCTGGACTGTCTAAGGATGAGGAACAGATATAAAAATAACAAAAATGCCTCACAACTCTCTCCAGTGGACTTTTCCATCCATAATTATGTATAAGATTTATTGAACATTTACTATATGCCAGGCAATTTACACCTGAGATGTCAAGATGTCATTGAAGAGGTATAGCCACATTTTGCAGATGGAGAAAACGAGGCTTAAGAAAATTAAGCAAACTGATTCTGGGGCTGGGGATGTAGCTCAGTGGTAGAACACTTGCCTAGAATGCATGAGGCCATGGGTTCCATCCCCATCATTGCCCCCCTCAAAAAAAAAAAAACCTGATTCTGGTTGTAAGGTGCAGGTGACTGATTAGTGATTCTTGAGAACACTTTCATCACATTCCTGGATTTCTTGTGATCTTTGCAATAGCCCTGGAAAGAAGGCTCAGCAGCCCCCTTCTCCTTTCTTTTGAGTGAAAACTGTGGCTCAGAGATCCACAGCAATTAGACCATAGGATACAGAGCTAAGAAGCATTTTGTCTGCCTCCTGCTATAGTGTCTGTTCAATAACCCCAGAGCATTTCATCAGAGACCCAAGACGGCAAGACTGTGAGATCTTTGCATATTTGGGAGCATGTCAGGGGCAAACTTGTCAAACATCAGCAAGAGCTACAAGTTGAAATTATAAATTGGTTGAAAATAAATATTTCCAGTCAGTTGTATCCCACATAATAGTAATTTCCACGCACAATGGGAAGTTTTCTTTGCAGCCTTTGAACATGTTTTCCTGTTTTCTGGATCTAAAGATTTCAGTTTGAGGGGAGGATAATTTGAGAATCCATTTTCAACTCATTCTTCCCATCCTGTTTGTTCAGCAATATTGTTATGAACTTCAAAATTGTAGGTCTTTCTTTTGTTCTTACTTTTTGGTCTTTCTTTCTTACTTACTGGGGATTAATCCCAGGAGCAAACGATCACTGAGATACATCCTCAGCCCTTTTTTATTTATTTTTAAAAATTTTGAGGCAGGGTCTTGCTAAGTTGCTGAGACTAGACTTCAACCGGCTTTCTTCCTGTCACCACCTCCTGAGTCCCTGGGATTACAAGCATGTGCCACCATGACTGGCTGAAATTTTACCTGTGGTTTTAAGTAAATTGGCCAAAAAATCATCTTAAAAACAAATAAGTTGAACCTGAAATATTTCCACTGGCTGGCTCCAGCTTCTAGAAGTTTGAAAAACCTAGGATCAATGTGGAAGCTTTAAAGACCAAAAAAAAAAAAACTTTATTTATAAAAGCAGATAGCAGGCTCAATTTGACCAGTGATCCATTATGGGATGACCTTTGACCTAGAATAAAAATCTTGTTATGATATCACAAACGGTAACATCTAGCAAATAAATCATATTTATACTTTAAAAAAAGAATACCATCTGCTTTTAAACTGATTTGCCCTAAGTCTTAAAATTAATTTGCCAGTGATGTCAACTTTACCTCTAGCCCACATTCTCATCACTTTCAACATATACCCCCTTTTTTATGGGAGCAGCTTTTGCCGAGCATGTTTCCAACTGTGCTATGATAATGATTGACCACCATTTGGGACACCACTTCCCGGCTGAATTGAGATGATGTGTTTTTTGGGGGACAAACTTAGGTGTAGGTGGAATGGTGCTTGAAAATATTGATAAGGAAAATGCCAGTTGGTCTAATGTCCACACAAAGAGGTATGAGGTGGGGTGCAAGGAAAGGGAGGACTCTGACATTATTGGAAACAATTGGAATTTATTGTTTCTTCCACCCTACCTGTGGCTGCCTCATTCTCCCTGTTACGTCTACGGTGGAATTTAATTTAGCTGGGCCTTATGCTGCCTTTTCTTCCTATACCTGCACTACACTACTTATCTCAAAGAAGAGCCTCTGGCTTAAGAATTCAGGGAAAAGTTATATTGTGGATCTACCCAATGTCAAATCAACCCTATAAGCCAGGTGTGGTGGGTGGACACCTATAATCCCAGTACTTGGGAGGCTTTGACAGGAGGATCACAACCTTTAGGCCAGCCTCAGCAATTTAGCAAGACTCACTCTCTCTCTCTCTCTCTCTCTCTCTCTCTCTCTCTCTCTCTCTCTCTGTGTGTGTGTGTGTGTGTGGTATATGTGTATGTGTGGTACTGGAGGTGGAATTCATGGGCCTTCTACCTCTGGGCTACACCCCCAACCTATTTTATTTTTTATTTGAAAACAGGGTTTTGCTAAGTTGCTGAGAGGCTCACTAGGTTGCTGAGGCTGGCTTTGAACCTGCGATCCTATCTCAGTGACCCCGTTTCAGAATAGAAAATAAGCCAGGCATGATGGCACATGCCTGTACTTTTAGTACTTGGGAGGCGGATATAGGAGGATTTTAGGTTTGAGAGCAACCTCAGCAATTTAGTAAGACCTTGTTTCAAATTTTAAAAATATAAAGGCTGGGGTGTAGACCAGAGGTAAAATGCCCTTGGGTTCAACCCCATTATCTCTCCTCAAAGAAAGAAAGTTCAGAGCTAGCCTAATCAATTTAGTAAGACTACATCTCAAAATAATAATAATAAAGGGCTGGGGATGTGGCTTAGTGGTAGAGTAACCCTGGGTTCAATCTCCAGTATCTCATAAAAAAGTCAACTCTAGGGCCATGAAGAGTTCCTTTTCTCTTAATTTTTTTTTGCATTTTCAAACTTTCCACAATTACCATACAGTTACTCTTTGTATCCATGTGCACGGCATCTGAGCACTCAATCAATTGCCAATAAAAAATATTTGGAAAAAATTGTATCTCTCCTGAACACATACAGATTTTTTCTCATCCTTATTCCCTGAACACAGCATAACAACTATTTACATTGTATTATAAGTAACCTAGAAATGATTTAAAGTATATGGGAAGATGGGTATAGGTTGTATGCAAAATCTACATTTTATTTATTTTGTTTTTAGTGGTACTGGGGATTGAACCTGGGGACATTCTATCTCTGAGCTACACTCCAAGCCCTTTTAATTTTTTGTTTTGAAACAGGCTCTCGCTAAGTTGCGGAGGCTGGCCCTGAATCTGCAATCTTCCTTTCTCGGTCTTCCAAGTACTGGGAGTACAGGCATGTGCCACTGTGCCTAGCTCACCATTTTATAAAACTGACATGAGCATCTGAAGGTTTTAGTATCCGTGGGAGATCTTGATACTAATGCCCCATGTATATCAAGGACAACTGTACTATTTTTGTAATTAGTAAACATAAACCCTACAATAGAAAATATAAAAACATTCAAAATGCAGGACCAAGCCATGTACCCAACACTATGAGGGACTTTGAGGTTGGGACTGTGGATCCCTGTCCTAGGCTGTGTAGTGCTCCTGGGGGCTTACTCTCTCAGCTAGTAACTGGACTCCTCCTGTGCCTTTCCTTCCCACACTGGCTTCATTAGTCAAGAGAGCCAGGGAGTCAGGTGGGGAACTCCAATCTGGGTCACCAGAGGACTGATTAACCTAAGGGCACAAATAGTAGGTTGAGACTAGGTTGTAGATAAGACAGCCAAATTGAAGATAGCAGGGACAGTTATCACGCTTGGTTGCTGAGTGCTAGCTGTGGGGAGATCTCCATAAGGCAGGATTCCACACCTTGAGAGGTAATGGAACATAGAGGCACTTGAGCCAAAAAGAATGAGTCTAAACTCTGACTCTGCCATTTAATAGCCCTGTAACTTTGAACCTCAACCATTAATTTCCAGGAGGTTTAGCCTTATTGTCTCTAAGACATGGACCCTGATGATCACACCATCACTATAAGTATGCATTGAGAGCTACTAAGTATCTCACATGCGTACTTGACTACAGTGTCCTCCTCCTCCTCTCCCCCTTCCTCCTCCTCCTTCATGTATGGTACTAGGAATTGAACCCAGGGGTTTTGTACCATTAAACTACATCCCCAGCTTTTTTAAATTGCATTTTTGAATAGGGTCTGGCCAAGTTACTCAGGCTAGCCTTGAACTGTGCAATTCTTTTTTTTTTCAACTTTTCCAGCTCCTGGGATGATAGGGATGTGCCACTATGTCTGGCATTTTATTGCATCTTCATAGAAGCCCTACAAGACAAGCCGGGGGTGGTGGTGCACGCTTGTAACCCCAGAATTTGGGAGGCTGAGACAGGAGGATCGCAGTTTGTGGACAGCCTCAGCTACTTAGTGACACCCTCCGTAGCTTAGTTTCAAAATAAAGAATAAAAATAGGGCAGGTGGTGTAGCTCAGAGGTCGAATGTCCCTGGGTTCCATTCCAAGACTGCAGAAAAAGAAAGAAACCCTACAAGGCAGGTACTGCTAGACCCATTTGACAGATGGATAAACTGAGGCTCAGAGGGATTAAGTGTTAAGTGATTTTCCCAGCATCCCACAGGAAGCAAATAAAAAGGTCAGAATTTGAGGAGAGGCAGGCTGACTCTAGTCTTTGCTTTTTATTACTGTGTTGTGATAAAGTAAGCTGGTGTGGTAAATCAATGCGGCTTCTGTACATCAAATGTCTGGTGGGTACCAGGCCCAGTGCACAGTAACCCTTCACCACCAGCTGGCTCTCTCTCTCTCTCTCTCTCTCTCTCTCTCTCTCTCTCTCACTCACTCACTACTGGAGATGGAATCCAGGACCATTCTGTCTCTGAGCTATACCCTCAGCCCATTTTATTTTTATTTTTAAAACAGGGTCTCATAAAGTTGCTGAGGATCTTACTGAGTTGCTGAGGCTGGCCCTGAACCTATAATCCTCCTTATCCCAGATTCCCAAGTACTGGAATTACACATGTATGCCACCACTCCCATCTTGGTCCACTTATTGCCTTGAAGATCTTTGAGTCCAAAGGGGAGAGCAGAGGGGGGAATAACAATGGGCTGTGTCCGGCCCAAGGAAGTATTTCCAAAGGCTAAAGACCTCCATTGCAAGTTATCTCTTCTCAGGCAGGCTGAGAATCTCCCCCTCCCCCTCCCCCAGTTCAGGGCAGATCTCTTCTGCCCCCTCCCTAAAGCCTGTCTGGCCCAGTGTGTCTCCCCCACCCTGGTGAGGCATTAAAAATTGAAACCTCCTTTGAAGAGAAAACAGTTTAATAAAAGCTCCATCCATTTTTCATGAGGGGATCAGGAGAGGGACGGTGAAGAGAGGCAGGATGGGGAGAGAGGCAGTGGGGTGGGTAGTGCCCATTCTGGGGATTCCCTGGTGGGGGCTCAGCAGAGTGAGGGCCAGGAAGTGCTGCCGGCCCTTTTCCTGAGGCTTTCATGGCCCTCACCGCCCTCGTCTTTTCTCACTTCTTGTTAGCAGATTGAGGCTAGGCCTGGCAGTGTAAGGTGAGGGAGGATGGCTTCTCCTTTGTGAGCACCTCCTGCCTTCTCTTCGGGGATAGCCTCAGAGTTCTAGGTTGTTTTCCCTCAAATAAACGGGGGGGCACTAGATAACCTTTGGGCTGGGGGTTCTGGCTCCATATGAGAGCAAGATGAGGTCCGTCACTGGAGTTCCGGATACCTGTTTGCCATCCACAAGAAAGGGCAGGCAAGGCCTGGCCAGAGTTCTATGGGGGGACAATAGGCAGAGGAATGAACTCTGGGAAGAAGTCTCACAGAGAGGTGTGGCAGAAGGTGGTCAAAGGGAATTTGTTCTGAACCCTGGCTCATGTCCTTTGAACCCTAGAGTTCTAACCACAAGGGACACGATTACGTTCACCCCACCCTTTCTTATCTCTTCCACACCAATAAAGACAAATCCACCCAGGAGAGTCACCCTATAGACTGGTCCTGGCAGAAGAGTTGTATACCAGGTCTAACTGAATGGGTCTCTTGCCTTCCCCTTCCCCTTCCCCTTCCCATCTCCTTTTTTCCTTTTTCCTTGCTTTCCCTCCTTCCTTCTTTCTTTCCTTCCTTCCATTCTTGTGCTACTGGGGATTGAACCCATAGGTGCTCTACCACTGAGATATATCCCCAGCTTTTTTCAATTAATTAATTAATTGTGATACTAAGGAACAAACCTAGGGACATCCTACCTTTAAACTACACCCCCCAGTTCTTTATTTTTATTTTGAAACAACATCTCACCAAGTTACTATGCACTGGTTTCAAACTTATCTCAGCCTCCTAAGTACTAGAATTACAGGTGTGTGCCACCACACTAGGCTTATTTTTTATTTTGTAGTTCCCCTGCCTCAACCTCCTGAGTGGAATGGGTATCCCTGTCACAGAGCTCTTTATATGTGTGAGTTTCTACATGTGCCAGTGTGTGTGTGTGTGTGTGTGTGTGTTCATTTGTTTGTTTAGTGTCATATTATACAAGTCGAATAGCCAGGTATGTGTGTATGAGCTACAATATAGGGTGCTGTCCCTCTATGAGAGTAGACGGTCCTACTGTTCCCTACTCTGGACCAGGCATGAGCCCCTCCCTGAATACATGCTAGGGGGCAGAGGGGATGGGTAAAGTGGACAGAAGGTTCATGGGAAAGGTAGAAAGGAGGGTAGACCCTATAGAATTGAGCAAGACGGGTAGTCCTGGTTGGGTCAACCCCAGCCACAAAGCTGCTCCCAGTGGGCCCTAGGAACCGAGAAGGAGTTTGGTCCATCCGGGAACCATGACATTTGCTTCTGATCCTAGTACTTTGGAGGTTGAGATAGGATAATCAAGAGTTCAAGGCCAGCTTCAGCAATGTAATGAGAGCCTCAGCAACATAGTAGGATCCCATTTCAAAATAAAAAGAGCTGGGGGTGTAACTCAGAGGTAGAATGCTTCTGGGTTCAATCTCCACTACCCCACATGCCACATATAAAGGAATTTATTTTCTGCAACAGAGGAGGGTATATGTCCATATTTGTACAGAGGCAGGGGATCTTGCTGTACTACCATAGTTAAATAGGGGCTTTGGGGGACATTCCTAGAGTAATCATTAGGAGGAGTCAGGCAGGCTTCTTCCAGTGACTGATTAAGGCTCCTCTCATTGGGAGACCAGCTTTCTATCAAAACTCCAAGCCAATCTCAGCAGATTCCTCCCACCCTTCTCCAGCCCAGAGGAAGTCAGGTCCCCAGGGTCCATTTTCTAGGGAGTTGGAGTGGAAGTAGAGGTCTCAGTTCTGAGTTAGGGTTTGGGTATGGGGATCTTAGCTGAGCCTTTCCCTGAGTTTTTCTCTAAACCTATGTCTACCCTAATCATCAATGGATTGATCCATCCATCCATCTGTCCATCCATCCAACATGAGCCCGGACTCTTGTGCTAGGGATTTTATCAGGGTATCAATTAGTCAGACAAGGCCCTGCTCTCCAAAATCACTGACACTGAGTAGAGTACATTCTTGGCTCTTCTGCTCCATAATGTCACATGCTCTGCTTCCTCCATGCCCTGAGTGTAATTCAGTTTTCTGTTACTATGACAAAATACATGAGGAAAACAACTTAAAAGAGGAAATATTTTTTGGCTCACAGTTTCAAAGGTTTCAGTCCACAGTCATTTGGTGGTCCTATTACTACAGGCCTATGATAAAGAGGCACATCATAGCGGGAAACAGAGCAGAGCTGGTCAGCTCATAGTAGCTGTGAATTAGATGGGGGAGGGGAAGGGGCGAGAAACACACCCTTTGAGGGAAAGCCCCCAGTGGCCTACTTCCTCCAGCTAGGCCCCATCTCCTAGAACCTCCACCATCACCCAATAGTACCATCCCTGGGAACCAAGACTTCAACATATGAGCCTTTAGGGGACATTCCAGATCCAAAGCAGAAGCTAAGTAAAGGCTGGTGGCAGCTCTGCTGGCCAGGGAAAACAAGAGGCACAAACTTTCTTTCACCTGTGACTACAAGCAACTGACTGTCCTCGCCAGTCCCTCCATCTTCCCAATTGTAATGGGAGAGGTTGCATCAAGAAGGCCTGTGTGCACCCTTTCTTTTTCAATGTCTATTGCCTTTGGACACATTCTGGAAGACATTGCAATGACTGATAATTCCTGGGGAGTTTTTCCCTTAGTCATTAGTGGCCTTGGGAAATTGATAGCATCTGTTTCATTGACTACAAAAAGAGCATAAGAAAACTGCATTGCCCATAAGACCTTTGGGGGCTGTTATGATTTGAAAGTAAAATGGCCTTTGACCCCATGCTCTGAAGGCAGCCACACTCAGAAGTATGTTGCTGGGGGCGTGGCCTCTGGAGGCAGGGCATTGCTGGTGGTAGGTAACTGGGGGTGTGGTACTGGGGACTGTCTATGTTCCTGGCCTCCTTTCCTTGCTTTTTCTGCCACCCGCCATCATGCCCTATGGATTGGTAGGCTTGGCTCCTGCTTTGCAGCCTGTATGAAATGGAATATACATATACATACATATATAATTCTTCAAAACCATAAGCAAATCTTCCTTCCTCGAAGTTGTGGCCATCAGGTATTTATTTATTTATTTATTTTGTGGTACTGGGGTGGACCCCAGGGGCTTTCTACATCCAGAGTGTATTCCCAGACCTATTTTTTTATACTTTATATGGAAACAGGGTCTCACTAAGTTGCTGAGAGCCTCACTAAGTAGCTGAGGCTGGCTTCGAACCTGTGCCATCCTCCTGTCTCAGCCTCCCAAGCACAGGGATTACAAGTGTGTGCCACCACACCCGGCTGTCATCGGGTATTTAGATAACAGCGGCAAGAATGCTAACTGAAACAGGGGCATCATTCGTTGGTGCTCTTGTATGCCACAATTCCTGGCACAGTGCCTGTGAGCTTCAAGCAGCATGGGTTCTGCCTTAGTCTAGTTTGTACTGCCCTAAGAGAAAACTGAGACTATTGATAAGGAACCTGAGGTTTATTTGTTACAATTCTGGAAGCTAGGAAGTTCAAGGTCCAAGGATCCATATCTGGTGAGTGCCTTTTTGCTACATCACCCCAGTGGCAGAAAACAGACAAGGGAGCACATGAGAGAGACTGAAGGAGGGGGCCAAGCTCATCCTGGTTTTTTTTTTTTATTGGTGCATTATATTCATACATCACATTGGGGTAAAAAAGTTGTGTGTACATACATGTACTCATCACTGATTTAACCCCTACCCAATTCCCACCCCATCCCCTCTCCATCCCTCCCTCCCTTGCTTGGCTTAGTGGTTGACTTCGATATGTTTACGTCCATTGTGTCTTTTAGAGAATTTCCTTCTTTCCCCCTCCCATCCCCTCCTTTAGGTTGTCTTGTTTGCTCCTCTATAGGATTTCCTTTTTCATCTATACTTCCTCCT
The DNA here is from genome assembly GCF_963383645.1 of Muscardinus avellanarius. NCBI lineage: Eukaryota > Metazoa > Chordata > Mammalia > Rodentia > Gliridae > Muscardinus > Muscardinus avellanarius. Next base: position 107,731,829 of record NC_137792.1, read on the forward strand.
ATGACCCATTTCTCCTTAGCTTTCACATATTAGGGAAAGCATCCGATTTCTTTTTTTTTTTTTTTGACTGACTAATCTCGCTTAGCATAATGTCCTCCAGTTCCATCCATTTCCCTGAAAATGATGTAATTAAGTTTTTTTTAATGGCTGAGTAAAATTCCATTGTGTACATATCCCACAGTTTTGTAATCCGTTCATCTGTTGATGGACATCTTGGCTGGTTCCATAGTTTGGCTATGGTGAATTGTGCAGCTATGAACATAGATACACATGCTTTTTTTTTTTTTAGATACTGGGGATTGAACCCAAGGATCTTTTACCACAAAGCTGCACCCCCAGCCTTTTTATTTTTCATTTGGAAACAGTCTCGCTAAGTTGCTGAAGCTGTGCTGAACCTGAGATCCTCCTGTCTCAGCCTCCCAAGTACTGGGATTACAGTCAAGTGCCACCATACCCATCTTCGAACTCATCCTTTTATCAGGAATCTACTCCTGGATTAGTGATAACTAATCCAGCTTCATGATAATGGCCTAAATCCATTCCTGGGAACAGAGACGTCATGGTCTGATCATGTCTTAAAAATCCTACCTCTCAACACTGTTGCATTAGAGAGTATCTCCAACACACGAACCCTGGAGATACATTCAAACTACAGCAGGGCCTTTGGGCTTGAGTTAGTGGTAGCACCTGGGGCTGGGGTGTAGCTCAGTGGTAGAGTGCTTGCCTAGCATGTGCAAAGCCCTGGGTTCAATCCCCAGTACTGGAAAAAATAGTGGTGGGATCCCTGACAACATCCTCAATCCCAGAACCAGGCTTAGCTCCTCCTGCGCACTGAAGTAGGGATGTGATAAGTAGGTGGGCATAGGGATAGTTGGCTGAGGGTACTGGTCTGTATCTTGACAATTATTATTATTATTATTTTGGTATTGGGAAAGGAACTCAGGGGCATTCTACCTCTGACTTACACCCACAACTTTTTTTGATTTTTGACTTTGAAACACGGTCTCACTAAGTTGCAGAGGCTGATCTCACACCGGTAATCCTCCTGTTGCAGCCTCCCAGGTACTGAGATTCCAGGTGTGCACAGCCACACCCAGTTCCTGAGGAAATTTGGCAAGGGAGCCTCCTAGCCATTCCTTCAATATGAATGCCAGAGCTGGAGAGTAGCTGTTAGTATTTAGCTTTTTTTTTTTTGTGGGGAAAGCTCGGTGGCAGAGTGGGGAAACGAAGGGGTATAGAGGGAGGCATCAGCCAGGAGCTTGAGCCCCCTTTCCCTTCTCTCCCCTTCTCAACTTGCCCTCCTCTCTCCCCACAGCCCTTAGAGGAAGGCCTGCGCCTCCCTCCCAAGTCCAACCAGCCCATCCCCCAGGGGACCACACTCTAGTAATTATCTCCCCTCGGCTGGCTCCCTGCCCTCAGCCTGCAAATACATTCTGCTTTTTCCCATCTGAAAAAAAAAAAAAAAAAAACAAACCTCTCCTCCACCAGGCAACCCCCTCCAGCTCCTGCGCCCTGTCTCTTGGCCTGGCCTGGCTCCCACTCCCTGCTGTCACTGAGAGAACCAGTGATGTCTGGGTGACTGAAGGTCATTCTGCCCTCCCCAGCCTTGGGCCTTGACAATGCCCACCTGGTGTTTGGGTCTCTCCTCACCCCCAGGGCTCCCTGCAGGGTCACCCCAGTCCCCGTGGTCCCCAGGCCCTTTGGCCTCACTGCTAGGTTTTCTCAGTCTTCTTCACACTTCCCATTGAATTCTTTCTCTTCCCCTTGCAATCTCTCAATTTCTCCCATTCCTAAACTTGTTTGTTTGTTTAGCAGTACTGGGGATTGAACCCAGGGTCATTCTACCTCCAAGCTCCACCTTCAACCCTATTTTTCATTCTTTATTTTGAAACAAGGTCTCACTGAGTTGCAAAGGGCCTTCCTATGTAGCTGAGGCTGTCTACGAACCGCGATCCTCCTGTCTCAGCCTCCCAAATACTGGGATTGCCAAGTGTGTGCTACCATGCCTGGCTAATTCTTACACTTTGCAATGGCCTCAGCTCCCAGTGTGCAGAGAAAAACTGGGTATGTGAGGCTCAACCTAAACAGGTCAATTATTTTTTTTCATTGGTGCATTGTAGTCATACATCTTAATGGGGTATAAGAAAGATGATAGAGGCATACACGCACCACTCACTCATTTAGCCCTTCCCCAATTCCCACCCCATTCCCTGCCCCCTCCCTCCTTCTCATGTTGGGCTTAGTGAATGACTTTGATATGTTTGTGAATGTACAAAATGTACATTGCAGAAATTTCCCTCTTCTCCCCTTTCATCCCCCTCAGTTAGGTCACCTTATTAGCTCATCTATGGTTTCTGTTATTTTTTTTGGGGGGGTACTGTGGATAAAACCCAGGGTCATTCTAACTCTGAGCTATATACCTCCAGCCCTATTTTGTATTTTTATTTTTTGTGATACTGGGGATTGAATCCAGGGGAATTTTGCTTCTGAGCTACAACTCTAGCCCTTTTTATTTTTATTTTGAAACAGGGTCCTGCTAAGTGGCTGAGGCTGGCCTCAAAACTGGAATCCTCCAATCTCAGCCCCTCAAGTGCTAGCATTACAGGTGTGCACTACCACACCCGACTAATGGGGCAGTTCTTTATTCCTTTGGGAGAGATGAGGACTAAAAAGGAGGCCAGAGGCAGTGGTTCTCCTTAACTCTGTGTTCTTCTGCTACCTCTCCTTACTACCCTCACTGTCTGCCTCTATTCTTCTTGGTTTGTTTTTATTCCACTAATATCTTATAAGAGTACTTTCTACCTGCTAAGAGCTTTGTTGTGTTGGGGGGTCCGGAAGGGATGAAGTGGGTGGAATTGGAGCAGGGCGAGCAAGATGGACCCTGTAAGAACTAAGCCAGAGAGGCAGGCGGAGCCAGACTGCTGTACGCCTCGGGCAGGACTTGGGGTTTTATTCTGACTGAGACAAGAGGCCAGTGGGGGGTTTTAAGCAAGCTAGTGACTGGATCTGATTTGCATTTTTAAAAGAAAAATCACTCTGGTCTCAGGGTTGACAATAGACTGTGACAGAGGGGTGCAGTGAAGGGAAGCCTGTTGGGAATCTCCTTCCTTGGATTCTCTGGAAGAAAGTGGATGGGCTTGGACCAGGGTGGTGGAGGAGGCCCGGAGGAGTGGGTGGATTTGGATATATTTTAAGGGTAGAGCAGCTGGACTTGCTGATGGATTGAATAGAAGGTGAGAAAAAGCAAGATTCAAGGGTAATTCCTAGATTTGGGGCTGGGTGGGGAGTGATGCCATTTCCTGAGCCTGGGACCATGAGGTTGGGGTTGGGAAAAGGTTTGGGGGGACGTAGCGAGAGCTCTGCTTTGGTCATGGTAAGTTTGAGATCCCATTAGTGTCAAGTTGTCTGCAGTTCAGTGGAATGCAGGCCAAGAGACAGAAACATGGAAGGGATCAGAGTTTTCTCCTTTGGGCCTTTAAGTTTGCCCTTCCCTCTGCCCAACCCTCTGCCTGCCACACTCCACAGGGCGCGGGCTCCTTGTCTTCATTTAGTTTGCAGCTCACAGGATGTCTCAACCTAAAGTCACTTTCCATTCTAGCTCTCATGCTGTATCCCACACCCCTACGTTTTGTTTTTGTTTTTGTTCTCTATCTCTCTCCCCTTTCTCTCTCCCTCTTTGTAGTACTGGGGATTGAACCCAGGGATGCTCTACCATTGAGCCACATCCTCAAATCCTTTTTCTTTTCTTTTTTATTTTGAGACTGAATCTTGCTAAGTTGCCCAGGTTGGCCTGGAACTTTCAATCCTCCTGCCTCCTTGCCTCCTGATTAGCTGGGATTACAGGCATGTGCCATGTTGACCAAGCTCCATGCCCATTTTTTGTCTTTGTTCTTGTTTTTGTTTTTGGTACTGGGTATTGAACCCAGGGGCATTCTACCTCTGAGCTACATCCCCAGCCTGATTTTATTTTTATTGAAGTCAACCACTAAGCCAAGCAAGGGAGGGAGGGATGGGGAGGGAATGGGGTGGGAATTGGGTAGGGGTTAAATCAGTGATGTGTACATATATTTACGCACAAGTTTTTACCCCAATATGATGTATGAATATAATGCACCAATAAAAAATTAAGAAAAAATAAAACAGGGTCTTGCTAGATTGAGGAGAGTCAGCTGTCATAAACCTGCAATTGTCCTGTTTCAGCCTCTCAAGTACTGGGATTACAGGCATGCACCACCAAGCCCGGCATCCCAGTCATTTTTTTTTAAATTTATTTAGAAATGGGATCTCTGAGCCAAGTGTGGTGGTGCACGCTTGTAATCCCAGCATTTGGGAGGCTGAGACAGAAAGATTGTGGTTTGAGGACAGCCTAAGCTACATAGTGGGGCCCTTTGCAACTCAGTGAGACCCTGTTTCAAAATAAAGAATAAAACATAGGGCTGGGGTGTGGCTCGAAGATAGAATACCCCTGGGTTCCATTCCTAGTACCGCAATAAATAAATAAATAAATAAATAAATAAATAGGATCTTGCAAAGTTGCTGAGGGTCTAAGTTACTGAGGCTATCCTCAAACCTGCAATCTTCTGGTCTCAGCCTCCCAAGTAGCTGGGATTATAGATTCCATTGAGATACTATTAGGTATTCACAGAGTGTCAAGTTGTCTGCAGGTCAGTGGAATGATCAGGGCCAGAGATTGAAATGTGGAAGGAATCTCAGTTTACTTCTTTGAGCCTTTGAACTTGCCCTTCCTTCTGCCCACAGCCTGTCTCCATACCCGTTTTATCACTCATCACTAGCTAAAGCCATCTCGTATATATATTCATTTATGTGCTTCTCCACTATGCTAGACTATAGGTTCCACGAAGACAGGAGTTGAACCTGCTCACTGAATCTTTGTGGGTTGAACTAATGAAGCCTTATGAATGCATCAGCTCCCTTCATCCCAACAAGAATCCTAAGAGAGTAGTAGTTTTCACCATTGATTTTCAGAATAGGAGACTGAAGCTTAGGGAGCTTGCTGAAAGTCTAAGGGACATGACTAAGAAGGAGTGTAACTGGGACTTTATCCCAGGTCTATTTGGCTCCAAAGCCCATGCTGTTAACTAGGAAGTGCCATCTAGAGAAGGCTTGCTTGGAGATCACCCCTGCCATACCCTGACTGAGACCTTGGAAAACAAGCTTCTTAAGAAATTTCCTAGCTCAAAACTGGGGATCGCAAAACTCCCTTATTTACAGGATCTTTCTGAAGATCCCAGGTGGTAACATGTGCCAAAGAGCTTTATTCATGCTATTATCTTGTTCCTCTATAAGGGCTCAATAACCTGTCTGTGCCTCAGTCTCTTTATCTGAAAGATGGACAGGTTTTGGTGAAGGTGAAGTGGGACAAGATGATTTCTGAACATCTTTTTAGAACAATCTTTCCAGATCTTTCAAAACAAGAACCCTTAGTCTCACACGTTGGTAGAAATAAATTGAGTTTAAATGTCCCAAATTGTGAGCATTGTGAACCCAGAGGCCTCTACTTTGGTCATCAAAGCCCCGGCTCTGTGGATGTGGGAGGCCTCTTTGAAGCTTGAGGGAGGTAAATTGTGGACAAATCATAGGAAGTCCTTCTTCACCCCAACTTAATGAGCTTATGGCTTTCATTACACACAGGAGTGGTCCGGGCAGGAAACAGGAATGGCTTTGGCTGGAATGATAAATGCCAGAGACACGGATGGCTCTGAGCAGGAGCTGGCAGTGCTGACCTATAAGGTCAATGGGAGGGAAGTAGCCACTTAGGGCCCAATCAGAGACCAGCCCTAGGCTTCCAGAGCAGCAGTCCTGGGTGGCAGGAATTGGGGGTAGGGAGGTCATCAAGACCATCTACCTGTGTTCCCTCTCCCCAAATCCATTAGTTTGTCCCCTGGCTGAGCAGGCAGGGGAATTGGCCAGAGCAGTAGCAGCAACTGCAGGAGAGAGATCAGGAGGCACACACCCCAGATCCCAACCTCCACCTTCTTGGGAAGGCTCAGGCTGGCTATGCCAACACTCACCAGCTGCTGTGGGGAACACCTGGCACATGATCTCCCTTTCCTGCTGCCTCACCCCCGCTCACACCTGGTGACATAGCTGGAAGCAAGCTCCCTAAGCCTCAGTGTCCTACTTTGGCAACCAAGGTGAAACTACCATTGCCATGGGATTACTTGTAGGGATGAAGGGAGTGACAGTAGGTTGGCAGTTTAGGGAAGCCAGTGGGGTCTGGCCCCAGTGCCCCATTTGACCTTATCAATACCCCTTTATTTCTGCTATTCTTCCGAAAGCCAGTCCTGCAGGGTCTTGCTCTCAGCTGGCTGTCAACTAAGGTGTTAGCTGTCAACTAAAGTGTTAGCTGTCAACTAAGGTGTTAACTGATATCTAAGGTGTTAGCTGATAACTAAGGTGTTAGCTGACAACTAAGGTGTTAGTTGATAAGGCTTAACACCCCCCAAGGGGTATGTGCATTTTAATAGGGGATTGTTGAAAAAGAAATGGCCTTCAAGACTCAAATGATATATGCTATATTGATAGAATTTCAGGCAATGGTGTTGATTATGGGTGGAGGTGTGGGTAGTTCCCTCTAAACCATACCACTTAGGTAATCACTTATTCATAAGGTCACACCAACACACGTGTGCCTGGCGTGCATGCACACACACATCTATCACTTTTGCAAAAAGGCTCTGAATTGTGTATATATAAGTATACATTTTTATGACGTGCTAATAATAACAACAAACACTTATATAGCACTTGCTCCTGTGACAGGCACTTTCTGAGTATTTTACATCTATTAACCTCTTTAAGCTGTTGCACGGCCTTATGAGGTAGGTACTATTATTATTCCCATTTTACATTTGAGGAATCTGAGGCTCAGAGAGTGCAGATATCTTGGGCTGGGCCACACAGCTGGAAAGTGTTGACGCCAAGCTGTGCAGAGGAGCAGCCTGGCTCCAGCGTCCATGCTCTCTGCCACCGCATTCTAGGCTCCTTCCCTGGCTACACACATGCACACTTACTGTGGCCTGGGCCTGTGGTACGGTGTGAGAAGCGTGTTTGTTTGTAACTACAGAGCTGGATGGAGGCCTCTGAGGGTGGAGGGTCGTGCCCGGGGAGGCACGTTCTGTGACAGATGTGTGTCTGTGTGAGATGTGGGGGGCATGGGCCGATGAGGGGGTTGCACACATGTGTACACATCCCCAGCTCTCCAGTCACATGCCACCCCCCATTCTTGCTCCTCTGTGGCCCTTTGCAGCTGCTCCTATGAGCAGACTGGGCTGTATCAGAGCCTCTTCTCAAAGCCCAAGACTTGGCTTCTGGATGCCCAGGAAGAAGATGAACCCAATACCCAGTAGAGGAGATGGGAGAAATGTGTTGATGAGTTGAGATGAGAAAAGAGGGCACACATGTAGGAGGGTTACATGGGAAGGTGGTGGTAGTGTGCTGTGTGTGTGTGTGTGTGTGTGTGTGTGTGTGTGTGTGTGTTCCTCCTGCTTAGGGGAGAGGAAACTGAGAAATGAGGTTTACAGAAAGACTTGAAGACCCTTAGGTCTTTTCCTATGGGCACCTGGGAATCACCAAGTTGTTCTACAGGTTAGAGAGACATGACTGGGTGGGTGGTCTGCAGGGCCCTGACCTGAGATCACACAGTAGACTCTGCTGGATTGTGGAAGGAAAAATGAGTCTGGAATCCAGACATACCATGGGGTTGAAATTGCCATAGAGGAGTCAAGTGCAATGATGTATGCCTGTAATTCCAGTACTTGAGAGGCTGAGTTAGGAGGACTGCAAGTTCGAGGCCAGCCTTAGCAACTTAGCGAGACCCTGTTTCAAAATTTTAAAAAAGCCAAGTGTGGTGGCACACGCTTGTAATCTCAATACTTAGGAGGCTGAGACAGGAGGATCACAGGTTTATGGCCAGCCTCAGCTACTTAGTGAGGCTCTTTGCAACTCAGTGAGGCCCTGTTTCAAAATAAAGAATAAAAAGTATGGCTGAGGGTGTAGCTCAAAGATAGAATGCTCCTGGGTTCCATCCTCAGTACCGCAATAAATAAATAAATAAATAATAAAATAATAAAATTAAATTAAAAAGGGCTTGGGCGTAGCTTTGAGATACAGTGCCCCAGGTTCAATCCTATGGTACGCATGCGCGCGCGCGCACAAACACACACATTGCCATAGGGCCCCTAAGAGCAGAAGGAGCCCATGGACCAGAGTTACGACTCTGGGCCTGGATGGTTGGCTAGTGGGAGCAACAAACCCTGGCTTGGTTTCAAGTTTGTGAGCCTGGCGGTCAGGGGGAAAGCCTAAGCTGGAAACAGAGTTTTATTTTTACACATAACTTTTTACTGTTTTTTTCTTACTATAAAAGCAACACATACTCATTAAAGAAAATATAGAAAATGTACATATATAAAAAGATGACAGTAAAGCCGGGTGTGGTGGCGCACGCTTGTGATCCCCGCGCTTGGGAGGCGGAGACAGGAGGACGGCGCAGGTTCGAAGCCAGCCGCGCGCGCTGGCTTAGGAGACCCTGTTTCCAAATTTAAAAAATGTAAAAAAAAGGTCTGGGAGTGTAGCCCGGAGGTAGAAGGGCTTCCAGCAACCCCAGTACCACCAAAATAAAAAAAAAAGATGACAGTAGTAACTTGCATATTGCAGACAGATATAACTAGTATTAACACTTGGGTGTATTTTCATCTTCTGGTAAGTTTTTCCTATACATATTTACTGTTTTGGTTTATTTATGTATTTATTTATTTAGTGGTACTGGGGGTGGAGCCCAGGGGCTTTTCTACCTCCGGGCTATA